>NW_028122431.1:0-82562 GCF_965194805.1 Balaenoptera borealis | reverse complement strand
TGTTCGCATAACTCAACTACCTGCAAGGAGGCCGGCACAGACGCCTCACCATGTCGATCTTCTTTACGTCTCGCAAGACACCCTTTGGGTGTCATTCCTCGGGCAACGGGATCGCAACTCTACACAGCTTACCTACCTCAACTCACCCACTTGAACTGCCAAAGCCATCTGCTCCATAGGCAGCTTATGCCAGCCCATCACGAACAGGACACATTCTTGGGAAGCCGAGGCCAGCGCCTGCAACCCAATGATGACAACCCATCCCACGACATCACACAGGACCTTTCCTCATGATACCTTACCTTTCTCTCCAGGCCAGCAGCCACCACCCAGGCTGAAATGCTTCACTCGATTCACACCCCACTCCACGAAGATCCACCTAGCGCCAACAGTGTGCCGGCAACTTAGCAGAGGAGCTGACAGGGGCAGCACTGAGGCCTAAACCATCAGCCCCCTTCCGCCATCACCCAACTCCAGCCCACGCCCGCCCACTGCTCCAGCCACACGGGGCAGTCAAGAACCTCACTGCACGAAACACAACAGCAGAGAGGGCCACGGGCCTGGCCTGAGGCTCCAGGCTCCAACCAGGGAAGCTTGCTCATTTTGGCTTCCATAATCAACCTCGGAAGCAGCATGCACAAAGTGTGATCCTGTCCAAAAATCACCTCTCCAAGATGCAAGCTTACTGGGTCTATACCAGAACACACTCCGACCCTGAAGACTAGCAGGAAAGCCTGCCCTCTTGCATTCCCTCAACGACATTTTAGCAGGGACCGGGGACTCATAGATGACCCAGCTTATGGGCAGACATGGTCGACCCTCAGACAGGAGCCCCTCCAATGCTGGAGCCCTTAGTGGGGTTTGCATGCCTGACAGCAGGGGACGTTGGCCCTCACTCCTAACTGTCCCATACTCCCGAGACAGGAAACGTGCTGGACCTCAGTTTCGATGAGGAGACGGTAGAGCGTTCTCACTCATTTTGTTCAGATTTTCCAAGGAATGCATACAAGGGTGTCATCATCGATCCAAGCACATGCTGGGACGCTGCAGAACACAAAAGGGAAGGCCGTGGGTCTCTGCAGAGGAGCCATGACCTGGAAGTACTCCAACTGCCTGGGGAATCCACAGTCCTCAGGCCACTCAGCAAGACCAACAATCAATCCACTCTTGCAACCATTGGGCCCATCTGTGGAAATCCTAATATCCAATGGCACATCTTAGTATGGGTGAATGCCTACCGTCCTGAGATATCCACAGCCTTGCTCGGCAACGTGCACCCGCCCCACTTTGTCCAGTTCTCCTTAGCACATCCAGTCATCAGACAACGTGAAGGTCTTCTTCTCTTTGCCGACAGCCAGCCTTACTCTGCAACTGCACCTGAGAAGTGGACAGAAATCAGGCAGGTTTCTGAATTGCACAAGGGTCCTCAGAGAACATGATTTTTGTGAACACTTAACTTGGGCGTGAGCCTGGAACCTGCTTCCCAAGTACCACTATCCCTTACCGAAAACTGATTGTGTGTCTCACAGCACGACTGAAGGAAGTTACGCACGTACATTGCTCGGTGTGTGAGACGCTGTATGTGTGTATTCACACGTGTGGGCGTGTGTGACTGTGACTGTGCACGAGGATGCGTTTGTGGATACCTGTGTGTGCCGCTAAACACGCGTCTTGGTCTCTGGGTGTCCCTGTGGCCCTCTGCAGACGCCTCTAACAGTAAACGTCATAGTTTATACACAGCACCCTGGTTGGACCCCCAACTGAAAGGAGAAAGACCCCTGTCAGCTTCATGAGGCCACATGCGAACTTTGAACCCCAGGCTGTCAAAATAGGCCACAGACTCCCGCTCTCCCACAGCCACGCCTTCTGACCAAAGCACAAAGACTGGACGAGACCTCCCTCCCGGCCGTGGGTGTCACACCTATGTGGACCTGGAGATCCTGCCACCTACCACCACATCTGATGTGCCCTTGGGGTCACTCCCAGTGCTCCCGGAAGCAAGGTAACCTCCCATGGGCAGGCTGACACCGACCTGCAGTTGCCGACAGGCAAGATGCAGCCTGGCACTTCTCAAGGGGTTAACGGACTTCGGCCCAAGTGTCTCATCTCGCCACCTAGACCAAATCACTTCCCATGACCCCGTGGGAATGCCCTCAATGGGAAGTGTTGGGCTTCAGCAACCATGACACAGGTTGGAACCCCACAGCAGAAATTAGGCCACCTTCCCGGACACGTATAGGCAAGCTTCCAACTGGTAGGCTTTGCGGCCCTGACCACTGAGGAAACGCTCAAACGCTACACAGCCTCGTCCTAAGTGCCCTCCTCCTGCCTGCAGGGCGACTCGACTCTACTTGAAGCCACAGACATCATGTGAACACGGAGACACTGAACAGCAGGGAAGACACACCGCAAGCCTGTCTGCTTTGATGACGCCCACCCCACCCCATGCATCCTGGCAATTCTCCACTGCCACAGCGACACTACCGAGGCACTCACAGTGATCAAAGGCACTGTCCCCGACGACCACAGACAGACTTTCAACGGAAAACCTTTGCCACACGAGGGGACCTGGAAACTTGAAAGGGCACAGTGGCTGTCCACGACAGTGCGCCTGGCGTCGCAACAGTGCCCCCACCTCTGTCCCCCCAACGGACTGCTCCAGGTAAACCTCTGGCTGTTCGCAAGCCGAGTCATGCCCCCCCGGGAGAAGCACTTTCGCTTTACACATTCCCAAACAAGGTAACAAAGAGGCCAAAGGGGATGTTCGCATAACTAAACATCCTCCAAGGAGACCAGCAGAGACGCGTCACCATGTCAATCTTCTTTACGTCTCGCAAGACACCCTTTGGGTGTCTTTCCTCTGGCAATGGGATTCCAACTCTACACAGGTTACCTACCTCACCTCATCCACTTGAACTGCCAAAGCCTTCCCCTCCATAGGCAGCTGATGCCAGCCAATCACGAACATGACACATCCTTGGGAAGCCGAGGCCAGCACCTGCAACCCAATTATGATAGCCTATTCCACGACATCACAAAGGACATGTCCTCATCTTCCCTTCCCTTCCTGTACGGGCCATCAGTGATCCACGCAGGTTTAAATTCAGCACTCATTCCTCTCCCCACTCCACGATGACCCACTTGGCATCAACACTGTGCCGGGAGTTAAAGTAGAGAAGCAAACAAGGGCAGCAGCGAGGCCTAATCCATCAGCCCCTTTCCGCCGATGCCCAACCGAGCTCACCCCTGCCCATTGCTCCAGCCTCACTAGGCACTCAAGAAGCTCACCGTGAAAAACGCAAGAACAGGGAGGGCCACAGGCCTGGCCTGAGGTTCCAGGCACCAACCAGGGACGCTTGCTCTTCTTGGCTTCCAGAATCAACCCCCAAAATGGCATGCACGAAGCGTGATCCTGGCCAAAACTCACCTCCCAACTGCAAGCTAACTGGGCCTAGACCAGCACACACTCTGACTCTTAAGACCAGCAGGAGAGCCTGCCCCCTCGCATTCCCTCAACAGCCATTCAGCAGGGACCCGGGATTCACAGATAACACAGCTTATGTGCAGACACGGTCAACCCTCAGACACTAGACCCTCCAATACTGGAGTCCTTGGTGGTGTTTGCATGCATGTCAGCGGAAGACGCTGGCCCTCATTCCTAACTGTCCTCTCCCCCTGAGAGAGGAAACGTGCTGAACCTCAGTTTCGATGACGAGACGGTAGAGTGTTCTCACTCATTTGGCTCAGATTTTCCAAGGAATGCATGCAAGGGTGTCATCATCAATCCAAGCACATGCTGGGACGCTGCAGAACACAACCGGGGTCTGCGCAGGACACTGTACAGGAGCCATGAGCCTGGGCTACCCCAAAAGCCTGGAGAATCCACAGCCCTCAGGCCACTCAGCAAGGGGAACAATCAATCCACTCTTGCAGCCATTGGGCCCGTCTGAGGAAAACCTAATATCTAACGGCACATCTTGGGGTGCTTGAATACCTACCATCCTGAGTTATCCACGACCACGCTCGGGGACATGGGCTCGCCTCACTTTTTCCAGTTCTTCTTAGCACCTCCAGTCATCAGAGCACACGAAGGTCTTCTTGTTTGTGCCGACGGCCAGCCTTTCCCAGCAACTGCACCTGAGAAGTGGACAGAAATCACCGAGGCTTCATAAGTGGACCGGTGTCCTCACAGGACATGATCCATAAAAACAGTTACCTGGCCTTGAGCTCTGAAACTGCTTCCCAAGGACCTCTAACCCTTACCGAGAATTGACTGCATGTCTGATAGTACGACTGCAGGAAGTTACGCACATATGTTGGCCGGTGTCTGAGAGGCTGTATGTGTGTGTTCACACGTGTGGGCGTGTGTGACTGTGACTGCGCATGCGGACGTGCTTGTGGGTTCCTCTGTGTGCCGCTGCATACGCGTCTTGGTCTCTGTGTGTCCCTATGGCCCTGTGAAGAGGAGTCCAACAATAAAAGAAATAGTTTATACACAGCACCCTGGTTAGACCCCTAACTGAAAGGAGAAAGAATCCTGTCAGCTTTAAGAGGCCGCAGACACACTTTGACCCCCAGGGGCTGTTGAAATAGTCCACGGACTCCCGCTCTCCTACAGCCACGCCTTCTGACCAAAACACAAAGCCTCGATGAGACCTGCCTCCGGGCCTTGGCTGTGACATCGACATGCACCTCGAGACTCTGTCAGCTACCAGTATATCTGATGGGCATTTGGGGTCACTCGCAGCACTTCCGGAAGCAAGGGAACTCCCATGGTCGGGCCGACACCGACCGGCAGCTGTCTACTGCCAAGATGCAGTCTGAAAACACTCAAGGGGCTAACGAACGTGGGCCCACGTGCCACTTCTCGCCAACTAGGCCTAATCACTTTCCATTGACCCGTGGGAATGCCCACCACAGGAAGTGGTGGGCTTCAGCCACCATGACCCATGTTGGATCCCCATGGCGGAAACTAGTCCACATTCCCAGCCACGTCTCAGGCAGCTCCCATCTTGAATGTTCGCGGCCCTGACCCCTAAGGAAACGCTCAAACCCTTGAAAGCCTCGTCCTACATGCCCTCCTCCAGCCCACAGGGCGACACGACCCTACTGGAAACCACAAACATCTTCAGAACACGGGAACACTGAACACCAAGGAAGACAGACCGCAAGCCTGTCTCCTTCGTTGATGCTGATCCCACACCATGCACCCTGGAAATTCTCCACTGCCTCAGTGACACTACCGAGTAACTCACAGTGATCAAAGGCATGGTGCCCGAGGACCACAGACAGACTTTCAAAGGAAGACCTCTGCCATGCGAGGGAACTTGGAAGCCTGAAAGGGAACAGTGGCTGGCCACGGCAGCACAGCAGGCATGGCAATGGGGCCCCCATCTCTGCCCCACCAATGGACTGCTCCAGATAAACCTCTGGCTGTTCGAAAGGCCTGCGTGCTACACCGGCCGGTCGCGTCATTCCCCCACGGGAGAAACACTTTCGCTTTACACATTGCCAAACAAGGGAACAAAGCGGCCAAAGGGGATGTTCGCATAACTCAACTACCTGCAAGGAGGCCGGCACAGACGCCTCACCATGTCGATCTTCTCTACTTCCCGCAAGACACCCTTTGGGTGTCATTCCTCGGGCAACGGGATCGCAACTCTACACAGCTTACCTACCTCAACTCACCCACTTGAACTGCCAAAGCCATCCGCTCCATAGGCAGCTTAGGCCAGCCCATCACGAACAAGACACATTCTTGGGAAGCCGAGGCCAGCGCCTGCAACCCAATGATGACAACCCATCCCACGACATCACACAGGACCTTTCCTCATGATACCTTACCTTTCTCTCCAGGCCAGCAGCCACCACCCAGGCTGAAATGCTTCACTCGATTCACACCCCACTCCACGAAGATCCACCTAGCGCCAACAGTGTGCCGGCAACTTAGCAGAGGAGCTGACAGGGGCAGCACTGAGACCTAAACCATCAGCCCCCTTCCGCCATCGCCCAACTCCAGCCCACGCCCGCCCACTGCTCCAGCCACACGGGCCAGTCAAGAACCTCACTGCACGAAACACAACAACACAGAGGGCCACAGGCCTGGCCTGAGGCTCCAGGCTCCAACCAGGGAAGCTTGCTCATTTTGGCTTCCATAATCAACCTCGGAAGCAGCATGCACAAAGTGTGATCCTGTCCAAAAATCACCTCTCCAAGATGCAAGCTTACTGGGTCTATACCAGAACACACTCCGACCCTGAAGACTAGCAGGAAAGCCTGCCCTCTTGCATTCCCTCAACGACCTTTTAGCAGGGACCGGGGACTCATAGATGACCCAGCTTATGGGCAGACATGGTCGACCCTCAGACAGGAGCCCCTCCAATGCTGGAGCCCTTAGTGGGGTTTGCATGCCTGTCAGCAGGGGACGTTGGCCCTCACTCCTAACTGTCCCATACTCCCGAGACAGGAAACGTGCTGGACCTCAGTTTCGATGAGGAGACAGTAGAGCGTTCTCACTCATTTTGTTCAGATTTTCCAAGGAATGCATACAAGGGTGTCATCATCGATCCAAGCACATGCTGGGACACTGCAGAACACAAAAGGGAAGGCCGTGGGTCTCTGCAGAGGAGCCATGACCTGGAAGTACTCCAACTGCCTGGGGAATCCACAGTCCTCAGGCCACTCAGCAAGACCAACAATCAATCCACTCTTGCAACCATTGGGCCCATCTGTGGAAATCCTAATATCCAATGGCACATCTTAGTATGGGTGAATGCCTACCGTCCTGAGATATCCACAGCCTTGCTCGGCAACGTGCACCCGCCCCACTTTGTCCAGTTCTCCTTAGCACATCCAGTCATCAGACAACGCGAAGGTCTTCTTCTCTTTGCCGACAGCCAGCCTTACTCTGCAACTGCACCTGAGAAGTGGACAGAAATCAGGCAGGTTTCTGAATTGCACAAGGGTCCTCAGAGAACATGATTTTTGTGAACACTTAACTTGGGCGTGAGCCTGGAACCTGATTCCCAAGTACCACTATCCCTTACCGAAAACTGATTGTGTGTCTCACAGCACGACTGAAGGAAGTTACGCACGTACATTGCTCGGTGTGTGAGACGCTGTATGTGTGTATTCACACGTGTGGGCGTGTGTGACTGTGACTGTGCACGAGGATGCGTTTGTGGATACCTGTGTGTGCCGCTAAACACGCGTCTTGGTCTCTGGGTGTCCCTGTGGCCCTCTGCAGACGCCTCTAACAGTAAACGTCATAGTTTATACACAGCACCCTGGTTGGACCCCCAACTGAAAGGAGAAAGACCCCTGTCAGCTTCATGAGGCCACATGCGAACTTTGAACCCCAGGCTGTCAAAATAGGCCACAGACTCCCGCTCTCCCACAGCCACGCCTTCTGACCAAAGCACAAAGACTGGACGAGACCTCCCTCCCGGCCGTGGGTGTCACACCTATGTGGACCTGGAGATCCTGCCACCTACCACCACATCTGATGTGCCCTTGGGGTCACTCCCAGTGCTCCCGGAAGCAAGGTAACCTCCCATGGGCAGGCTGACACCGACCTGCAGTTGCCGACAGGCAAGATGCAGCCTGGCACTTCTCAAGGGGTTAACGGACTTCGGCCCAAGTGTCTCATCTCGCCACCTAGACCAAATCACTTCCCATGACCCCGTGGGAATGCCCTCAATGGGAAGTGTTGGGCTTCAGCAACCATGACACAGGTTGGAACCCCACAGCGGAAATTAGGCCACCTTCCCGGACACGTATAGGCAAGCTTCCAACTGGTAGGCTTTGCGGCCCTGACCACTGAGGAAACGCTCAAACGCTACACAGCCTCGTCCTAAGTGCCCTCCTCCTGCCTGCAGGGCGACTCGACTCTACTTGAAGCCACAGACATCATGTGAACACGGAGACACTGAACAGCAGGGAAGACACACCGCAAGCCTGTCTGCTTTGATGACGCCCACCCCACCCCATGCATCCTGGCAATTCTCCACTGCCACAGCGACACTACCGAGGCACTCACAGTGATCAAAGGCACTGTCCCCGACGACCACAGACAGACTTTCAACGGAAAACCTTTGCCACACGAGGGGACCTGGAAACTTGAAAGGGCACAGTGGCTGTCCACGACAGTGCGCCTGGCGTTGCAACAGTGCCCCCACCTCTGTCCCCCCAACGGACTGCTCCAGGTAAACCTCTGGCTGTTCGCAAGCCGAGTCATGCCCCCCCGGGAGAAGCACTTTCGCTTTACACATTCCCAAACAAGGTAACAAAGAGGCCAAAGGGGATGTTCGCATAACTAAACATCCTCCAAGGAGACCAGCAGAGACGCGTCACCATGTCAATCTTCTTTACGTCTCGCAAGACACCCTTTGGGTGTCTTTCCTCTGGCAATGGGATTCCAACTCTACACAGGTTACCTACCTCACCTCATCCACTTGAACTGCCAAAGCCTTCCCCTCCATAGGCAGCTGATGCCAGCCAATCACGAACATGACACATCCTTGGGAAGCCGAGGCCAGCACCTGCAACCCAATTATGATAGCCTATTCCACGACATCACAAAGGACATGTCCTCATCTTCCCTTCCCTTCCTGTACGGGCCATCAGTGATCCACGCAGGTTTAAATTCAGCACTCATTCCTCTCCCCACTCCACGATGACCCACTTGGCATCAACACTGTGCCGGGAGTTAAAGTAGAGAAGCAAACAAGGGCAGCAGCGAGGCCTAATCCATCAGCCCCTTTCCGCCGATGCCCAACCGAGCTCACCCCTGCCCATTGCTCCAGCCTCACTAGGCACTCAAGAAGCTCACCGTGAAAAACGCAAGAACAGGGAGGGCCACAGGCCTGGCCTCAGGTTCCAGGCACCAACCAGGGACGCTTGCTCTTCTTGGCTTCCAGAATCAACCCCCAAAATGGCATGCACGAAGCGTGATCCTGGCCAAAACTCACCTCCCAACTGCAAGCTAACTGGGCCTAGACCAGCACACACTCTGACTCTTAAGACCAGCAGGAGAGCCTGCCCCCTCGCATTCCCTCAACAGCCATTCAGCAGGGACCCGGGATTCACAGATAACACAGCTTATGTGCAGACACGGTCAACCCTCAGACAGGAGACCCTCCAATACTGGAGTCCTTGGTGGTGTTTGCATGCATGTCAGCGGAAGACGCTGGCCCTCATTCCTAACTGTCCTCTCCCCCTGAGAGAGGAAACGTGCTGAACCTCAGTTTCGATGACGAGACGGTAGAGTGTTCTCACTCATTTGGCTCAGATTTTCCAAGGAATGCATGCAAGGGTGTCATCATCAATCCAAGCACATGCTGGGACGCTGCAGAACACAACCGGGGTCTGCGCGGGACACTGTACAGGAGCCATGAGCCTGGGCTACCCCTAAAGCCTGGAGAATCCACAGCCCTCAGGCCACTCAGCAAGGGGAACAATCAATCCACTCTTGCAGCCATTGGGCCCGTGTGAGGAAAACCTAATATCTAACGGCACATCTTGGGGTGCTTGAATACCTACCATCCTGAGTTATCCACGACCACGCTTGGGGACATGGGCCCGCCTCACTTTTTCCAGTTCTTCTTAGCACCTCCAGTCATCAGAGCACACGAAGGTCTTCTTGTTTGTGCCGACGGCCAGCCTTTCCCAGCAACTGCACCTGAGAAGTGGACAGAAATCACCGAGGCTTCATAAGTGGACCGGTGTCCTCACAGGACATGATCCATAAAAACATTTACCTGGCCTTGAGCTCTGAAACTGCTTCCCAAGGACCTCTAACCCTTACCGAGAATTGACTGCATGTCTGATAGTACGACTGCAGGAAGTTAGGCACATATGTTGGCCGGTGTCTGAGAGGCTGTATGTGTGTGTTCACGCGTGTGCGCATGTGTGACTGTGACTACGCATGCGGACGTGCTTGTGGGTTTCTCTGTGTGCCGCTGCATACGCGTCTTGGTCTCTGTGTGTCCCTATGGCCCTGTGAAGAGGAGTCCAACAATAAAAGAAATAGTTTATACACAGCACCCTGGTTAGACCCCTAACTGAAAGGAGAAAGAATCCTGTCAGCTTTAAGAGGCCGCAGACACACTTTGACCCCCAGGGGCTGTTGAAATAGTCCACGGACTCCCGCTCTCCTACAGCCACGCCTTCTGACCAAAACACAAAGCCTCGATGAGACCTGCCTCCGGGCCTTGGCTGTGACATCGACATGCACCTCGAGACTCTGTCAGCTACCAGTATATCTGATGGGCATTTGGGGTCACTCGCAGCACTTCCGGAAGCAAGGGAACTCCCATGGTCGGGCCGACACCGACCGGCAGCTGTCTACTGCCAAGATGCAGTCTGAAAACACTCAAGGGGCTAACGAACGTGGGCCCACGTGCCACTTCTCGCCAACTAGGCCTAATCACTTTCCATTGACCCGTGGGAATGCCCACCACAGGAAGTGGTGGGCTTCAGCCACCATGACCCATGTCGGATCCCCATGGCGGAAACTAGTCCACATTCCCAGCCACGTCTCAGGCAGCTCCCATCTTGAATGTTCGCGGCCCTGACCCCTAAGGAAACGCTCAAACCCTTGAAAGCCTCGTCCTACATGCCCTCCTCCAGCCCACAGGGCGACACGACCCTACTGGAAACCACAAACATCTTCAGAACACGGGAACACTGAACACCAGGGAAGACAGACCGCAAGCCTGTCTCCTTCGTTGATGCTGATCCCACACCATGCATCCTGGAAATTCTCCACTGCCACAGTGACACTACCGAGTAACTCACAGTGATCAAAGGCATGGTCCCCGAGGACCACAGACAAACTTTCAATGGAAGACCTCTGCCATGCGAGGGAACTTGGAAGCCTGAAAGGGAACAGTGGCTGGCCACGGCGGAACAGCAGGCATGGCAATGGGGCCCCCATCTCTGCCCCACCAATGTACTGCTCCAGATAAACCTCTGACTGTTCGAAAGGCCTGCGTGCTACACCGGCCGGTCGCGTCATTCCCCCACGGGAGAAACACTTTCGCTTTACACATTGCCAAACAAGGGAACAAAGCGGCCAAAGGGGATGTTTGCATAACACAACTGCCTGCAAGGAGGCCGGCACAGACGCCTCACCATGTCGATCTTCTCTACTTCCCGCAAGACACCCTTTGGGTGTCATTCCTCGGGCAACGGGATCGCAACTCTACACAGCTTACCTACCTCAACTCACCCACTTGAACTGCCAAAGCCATCCGCTCCATAGGCAGCTTAGGCCAGCCCATCACGAACAAGACACATTCTTGGGAAGCCGAGGCCAGCGCCTGCAACCCAATGATGACAACCCATCCCACGACATCACACAGGACCTTTCCTCATGATACCTTACCTTTCTCTCCAGGCCAGCAGCCACCACCCAGGCTGAAATGCTTCACTCGATCCACACCCCACTCCACGAAGATCCACTTAGCGCCAACAGTGTGCCGGCAACTTCAGCAGCGGAGCTGACAGGGGCAGCACTGAGCCCTAAACCATCAGCCCCCTTCCGCCATCGCCCAACTCCAGCCCACGCCCGCCCACTGCTCCAGCCACACGGGGCAGTCAAGAACCTCACTGCACGAAACACAACAACAGAGAGGGCCACAGGCCTGGCCTGAGGCTCCAGGCTCCAACCAGGGAAGCTTGCTCATTTTGGCTTCCATAATCAACCTCGGAAGCAGCATGCACAAAGTGTGATCCTGTCCAAAAATCACCTCTCCAAGATGCAAGCTTACTGGGTCTATACCAGAACACACTCCGACCCTGAAGACTAGCAGGAAAGCCTGCCCTCTTGCATTCCCTCAACGGCCTTTTAGCAGGGACCGGGGATTCATAGATGACCCAGCTTATGGGCAGACATGGTCGACCCTCAGACAGGAGCCCCTCCAATGCTGGAGCCCTTAGTGGGGTTTGCATGCCTGTCAGCAAGGGACGTTGGCCCTCACTCCTAACTGTCCCATACTCCCGAGACAGGAAACGTGCTGCACCTCAGTTTCGATGAGGAGACGGTAGAGCGTTCTCACTCATTTTGTTCAGATTTTCCAAGGAATGCATACAACGGTGTCATCATCGATCCAAGCACATGCTGGGACACTGCAGAACACAAAAGGGAAGGCCGTGGGTCTCTGCAGAGGAGCCATGACCTGGAAGTACTCCAACTGCCTGGGGAATCCACAGTCCTCAGGCCACTCAGCAAGACCAACAATCAATCCACTCTTGCAACCATTGGGCCCATCTGTGGAAATCCTAATATCCAATGGCACATCTTAGTATGGGTGAATGCCTACCGTCCTGAGATATCCACAGCCTTGCTCGGCAACGTGCACCCACCCCACTTTGTCCAGTTCTCCTTAGCACATCCAGTCATCAGACAACGCGAAGGTCTTCTTCTCTTTGCCGACAGCCAGCCTTACTCTGCAACTGCACCTGAGAAGTGGACAGAAATCAGGCAGGTTTCTGAATTGCACAAGGGTCCTCAGAGAACATGATTTTTGGGAACACTTAACCTGGGCGTGAGCCTGGAACCTGCTTCCCAAGTACCACTATCCCTTACCGAAAACTGATTGTGTGTCTCACAGCACGACTGAAGGAAGTTACGCACGTACATTGCTCGGTGTGTGAGACGCTATATGTGTGTATTCACACGTGTGGGCGTGTGTGACTGTGACTGTGCACGAGGATGCGTTTGTGGATACCTGTGTGTGCCGCTAAACACGCGTCTTGGTCTCTGGGTGTCCCTGTGGCCCTCTGCAGACGCCTCTAACAGTAATCGTCATAGTTTATACACAGCACCCTGGTTGGACCCCCAACTGAAAGGAGAAAGACCCCTGTCAGCTTCATGAGGCCACATGCGAACTTTGAACCCCAGGCTGTCAAAATAGGCCACAGACTCCCGCTCTCCCACAGCCACGCCTTCTGACCAAAGCACAAAGACTGGACGAGACCTCCCTCCCGGCCGTGGGTGTCACACCTATATGGACCTGGAGATCCTGCCACCTACCACCACATCTGATGTGCCCTTGGGGTCACTCCCAGTGCTCCCGGAAGCAAGGTAACCTCCCATGGGCAGGCTGACACCGACCTGCAGTTGCCGACAGGCAAGATGCAGCCTGGCACTTCTCAAGGGGTTAACGGACTTCGGCCCAAGTGCCTCATCTCGCCACCTAGACCAAATCACTTCCCATGACCCCGTGGGAATGCCCTCAATGGGAAGTGTTGGGCTTCAGCAACCATGACACAGGTTGGAACCCCACAGCGGAAATTAGGCCACCTTCCCGGACACGTATAGGCAAGCTTCCAACTGGTAGGCTTTGCGGCCCTGACCACTGAGGAAACGCTCAAACGCTACACAGCCTCGTCCTAAGTGCCCTCCTCCTGCCTGCAGGGCGACTCGACTCTACTTGAAGCCACAGACATCATGTGAACACGGAGACACTGAACAGCAGGGAAGACACACCGCAAGCCTGTCTGCTTTGATGACGCCCACCCCACCCCATGCATCCTGGCAATTCTCCACTGCCACAGCGACACTACCGAGGCACTCACAGTGATCAAAGGCACTGTCCCCGACGACCACAGACAGACTTTCAACGGAAAACCTTTGCCACACGAGGGGACCTGGAAACTTGAAAGGGCACAGTGGCTGTCCACGACAGTGCGCCTGGCGTCGCAACAGTGCCCCCACCTCTGTCCCCCCAACGGACTGCTCCAGGTAAACCTCTGGCTGTTCGCAAGCCGAGTCATGCCCCCCCCCGGGAGAAGCACTTTCGCTTTACACATTCCCAAACAAGGTAACAAAGAGGCCAAAGGGGATGTTCGCATAACTAAACATCCTCCAAGGAGACCAGCAGAGACGCGTCACCATGTCAATCTTCTTTACGTCTCGCAAGACACCCTTTGGGTGTCTTTCCTCTGGCAATGGGATTCCAACTCTACACAGGTTACCTACCTCACCTCATCCACTTGAACTGCCAACGCCTTCCCCTCCATAGGCAGCTGATGCCAGCCAATCACGAACATGACACATCCTTGGGAAGCCGAGGCCAGCACCTGCAACCCAATTATGATAGCCTATTCCACGACATCACAAAGGACATGTCCTCATCTTCCCTTCCCTTCCTGTACGGGCCATCAGTGATCCACGCAGGTTTAAATTCAGCACTCATTCCTCTCCCCACTCCACGATGATCCACTTGGCATCAACACTGTGCCGGGAGTTAAAGTAGAGAAGCAAACAAGGGCAGCAGCGAGGCCTAATCCATCAGCCCCTTTCCGCCGATGCCCAACCGAGCTCACCCCTGCCCATTGCTCCAGCCTCACTAGGCACTCAAGAAGCTCACCGTGAAAAACGCAAGAACAGGGAGGGCCACAGGCCTGGCCTGAGGTTCCAGGCACCAACCAGGGACGCTTGCTCTTCTTGGCTTCCAGAATCAACCCCCAAAATGGCATGCACGAAGCGTGATCCTGGCCAAAACTCACCTCCCAACTGCAAGCTAACTGGGCCTAGACCAGCACACACTCTGACTCTTAAGACCAGCAGGAGAGCCTGCCCCCTCGCATTCCCTCAACAGCCATTCAGCAGGGACCCGGGATTCACAGATAACACAGCTTATGTGCAGACACGGTCAACCCTCAGACAGGAGACCCTCCAATACTGGAGTCCTTGGTGGTGTTTGCATGCATGTCAGCGGAAGACGCTGGCCCTCATTCCTAACTGTCCTCTCCCGCTGAGAGAGGAAACGTGCTGAACCTCAGTTTCGATGACGAGACGGTAGAGTGTTCTCACTCATTTGGCTCAGATTTTCCAAGGAATGCATGCAAGGGTGTCATCATCAATCCAAGCACATGCTGGGACGCTGCAGAACACAACCGGGGTCTGCGCGGGACACTGTACAGGAGCCATGAGCCTGGGCTACCCCAAAAGCCTGGAGAATCCACAGCCCTCAGGCCACTCAGCAAGGGGAACAATCAATCCACTCTTGCAGCCATTGGGCCCGTCTGAGGAAAACCTAATATCTAACGGCACATCTTGGGGTGCTTGAATACCTACCATCCTGAGTTATCCACGACCACGCTCGGGGACATGGGCCCGCCTCACTTTTTCCAGTTCTTCTTAGCACCTCCAGTCATCAGAGCACACGAAGGTCTTCTTGTTTGTGCCGACGGCCAGCCTTTCCCAGCAACTGCACCTGAGAAGTGGACAGAAATCACCGAGGCTTCATAAGTGGACCGGTGTCCTCACAGGACATGATCCATAAAAACAGTTACCTGGCCTTGAGCTCTGAAACTGCTTCCCAAGGACCTCTAACCCTTACCGAGAATTGACTGCATGTCTGATAGTACGACTGCAGGAAGTTACGCACATATGTTGGCCGGTGTCTGAGAGGCTGTATGTGTGTGTTCACACGTGTGGGCGTGTGTGACTGTGACTGCGCATGCGGACGTGCTTGTGGGTTCCTCTGTGTGCCGCTGCATACGCGTCTTGGTCTCTGTGTGTCCCTATGGCCCTGTGAAGAGGAGTCCAACAATAAAAGAAATAGTTTATACACAGCACCCTGGTTAGACCCCTAACTGAAAGGAGAAAGAATCCTGTCAGCTTTAAGAGGCCGCAGACACACTTTGACCCCCAGGGGCTGTTGAAATAGTCCACGGACTCCCGCTCTCCTACAGCCACGCCTTCTGACCAAAACACAAAGCCTCGATGAGACCTGCCTCCGGGCCTTGGCTGTGACATCGACATGCACCTCGAGACTCTGTCAGCTACCAGTATATCTGATGGGCATTTGGGGTCACTCGCAGCACTTCCGGAAGCAAGGGAACTCCCATGGTCGGGCCGACACCGACCGGCAGCTGTCTACTGCCAAGATGCAGTCTGAAAACACTCAAGGGGCTAACGAACGTGGGCCCACGTGCCACTTCTCGCCAACTAGGCCTAATCACTTTCCATTGACCCATGGGAATGCCCACCACAGGAAGTGGTGGGCTTCAGCCACCATGACCCATGTCGGATCCCCATGGCGGAAACTAGTCCACATTCCCAGCCACGTCTCAGGCAGCTCCCATCTTGAATGTTCGCGGCCCTGACCCCTAAGGAAACGCTCAAACCCTTGAAAGCCTCGTCCTACATGCCCTCCTCCAGCCCACAGGGCGACACGACCCTACTGGAAACCACAAACATCTTCAGAACACGGGAACACTGAACACCAAGGAAGACAGACCGCAAGCCTGTCTCCTTTGTTGATGCTGATCCCACACCATGCACCCTGGAAATTCTCCACTGCCTCAGTGACACTACCGAGTAACTCACAGTGATCAAAGGCATGGTCCCCGAGGACCACAGACAGACTTTCAAAGGAAGACCTCTGCCATGCGAGGGAACTTGGAAGCCTGAAAGGGAACAGTGGCTGGCCACGGCAGCACAGCAGGCATGGCAATGGGGCCCCCATCTCTGCCCCACCAATGGACTGCTCCAGATAAACCTCTGGCTGTTCGAAAGGCCTGCGTGCTACACCGGCCGGTCGCGTCATTCCCCCACGGGAGAAACACTTTCGCTTTACACATTGCCAAACAAGGGAACAAAGCGGCCAAAGGGGATGTTCGCATAACTCAACTACCTGCAAGGAGGCCGGCACAGACGCCTCACCATGTCGATCTTCTCTACTTCCCGCAAGACACCCTTTGGGTGTCATTCCTCGGGCAACGGGATCGCAACTCTACACAGCTTACCTACCTCAACTCACCCACTTGAACTGCCAAAGCCATCCGCTCCATAGGCAGCTTATGCCAGCCCATCACGAACAAGACACATTCTTGGGAAGCCGAGGCCAGCGCCTGCAACCCAATGATGACAACCCATCCCACGACATCACACAGGACCTTTCCTCATGATACCTTACCTTTCTCTCCAGGCCAGCAGCCACCACCCAGGCTGAAATGCTTCACTCGATTCACACCCCACTCCACGAAGATCCACCTAGCGCCAACAGTGTGCCGGCAACTTAGCAGAGGAGCTGACAGGGGCAGCACTGAGGCCTAAACCATCAGCCCCCTTCCGCCATCGCCCAACTCCAGCCCACGCCCGCCCACTGCTCCAGCCACACGGGGCAGTCAAGAACCTCACTGCACGAAACACAACAACACAGAGGGCCACAGGCCTGGCCTGAGGCTCCAGGCTCCAACCAGGGAAGCTTGCTCATTTTGGCTTCCATAATCAACCTCGGAAGCAGCATGCACAAAGTGTGATCCTGTCCAAAAATCACCTCTCCAAGATGCAAGCTTACTGGGTCTATACCAGAACACACTCCGACCCTGAAGACTAGCAGGAAAGCCTGCCCTCTTGCATTCCCTCAACGACCTTTTAGCAGGGACCGGGGACTCATAGATGACCCAGCTTATGGGCAGACATGGTCGACCCTCAGACAGGAGCCCCTCCAATGCTGGAGCCCTTAGTGGGGTTTGCATGCCTGTCAGCAGGGGACGTTGGCCCTCACTCCTAACTGTCCCATACTCCCGAGACAGGAAACGTGCTGGACCTCAGTTTCGATGAGGAGACAGTAGAGCGTTCTCACTCATTTTGTTCAGATTTTCCAAGGAATGCATACAAGGGTGTCATCATCGATCCAAGCACATGCTGGGACACTGCAGAACACAAAAGGGAAGGCCGTGGGTCTCTGCAGAGGAGCCATGACCTGGAAGTACTCCAACTGCCTGGGGAATCCACAGTCCTCAGGCCACTCAGCAAGACCAACAATCAATCCACTCTTGCAACCATTGGGCCCATCTGTGGAAATCCTAATATCCAATGGCACATCTTAGTATGGGTGAATGCCTACCGTCCTGAGATATCCACAGCCTTGCTCGGCAACGTGCACCCGCCCCACTTTGTCCAGTTCTCCTTAGCACATCCAGTCATCAGACAACGCGAAGGTCTTCTTCTCTTTGCCGACAGCCAGCCTTACTCTGCAACTGCACCTGAGAAGTGGACAGAAATCAGGCAGGTTTCTGAATTGCACAAGGGTCCTCAGAGAACATGATTTTTGTGAACACTTAACTTGGGCGTGAGCCTGGAACCTGCTTCCCAAGTACCACTATCCCTTACCGAAAACTGATTGTGTGTCTCACAGCACGACTGAAGGAAGTTACGCACGTACATTGCTCGGTGTGTGAGACGCTGTATGTGTGTATTCACACGTGTGGGCGTGTGTGACTGTGACTGTGCACGAGGATGCGTTTGTGGATACCTGTGTGTGCCGCTAAACACGCGTCTTGGTCTCTGGGTATCCCTGTGGCCCTCTGCAGACGCCTCTAACAGTAAACGTCATAGTTTATACACAGCACCCTGGTTGGACCCCCAACTGAAAGGAGAAAGACCCCTGTCAGCTTCATGAGGCCACATGCGAACTTTGAACCCCAGGCTGTCAAAATAGGCCACAGACTCCCGCTCTCCCACAGCCACGCCTTCTGACCAAAGCACAAAGACTGGACGAGACCTCCCTCCCGGCCGTGGGTGTCACACCTATGTGGACCTGGAGATCCTGCCACCTACCACCACATCTGATGTGCCCTTGGGGTCACTCCCAGTGCTCCCGGAAGCAAGGTAACCTCCCATGGGCAGGCTGACACCGACCTGCAGTTGCCGACAGGCAAGATGCAGCCTGGCACTTCTCAAGGGGTTAACGGACTTCGGCCCAAGTGTCTCATCTCGCCACCTAGACCAAATCACTTCCCATGACCCCGTGGGAATGCCCTCAATGGGAAGTGTTGGGCTTCAGCAACCATGACACAGGTTGGAACCCCACAGCGGAAATTAGGCCACCTTCCCGGACACGTATAGGCAAGCTTCCAACTGGTAGGCTTTGCGGCCCTGACCACTGAGGAAACGCTCAAACGCTACACAGCCTCGTCCTAAGTGCCCTCCTCCTGCCTGCAGGGCGACTCGACTCTACTTGAAGCCACAGACATCATGTGAACACGGAGACACTGAACAGCAGGGAAGACACACCGCAAGCCTGTCTGCTTTGATGACGCCCACCCCACCCCATGCATCCTGGCAATTCTCCACTGCCACAGCGACACTACCGAGGCACTCACAGTGATCAAAGGCACTGTCCCCGACGACCACAGACAGACTTTCAACGGAAAACCTTTGCCACACGAGGGGACCTGGAAACTTGAAAGGGCACAGTGGCTGTCCACGACAGTGCGCCTGGCGTCGCAACAGTGCCCCCACCTCTGTCCCCCCAACGGACTGCTCCAGGTAAACCTCTGGCTGTTCGCAAGCCGAGTCATGCCCCCCCCCGGGAGAAGCACTTTCGCTTTACACATTCCCAAACAAGGTAACAAAGAGGCCAAAGGGGATGTTCGCATAACTAAACATCCTCCAAGGAGACCAGCAGAGACGCGTCACCATGTCAATCTTCTTTACGTCTCGCAAGACACCCTTTGGGTGTCTTTCCTCTGGCAATGGGATTCCAACTCTACACAGGTTACCTACCTCACCTCATCCACTTGAACTGCCAACGCCTTCCCCTCCATAGGCAGCTGATGCCAGCCAATCACGAACATGACACATCCTTGGGAAGCCGAGGCCAGCACCTGCAACCCAATTATGATAGCCTATTCCACGACATCACAAAGGACATGTCCTCATCTTCCCTTCCCTTCCTGTACGGGCCATCAGTGATCCACGCAGGTTTAAATTCAGCACTCATTCCTCTCCCCACTCCACGATGATCCACTTGGCATCAACACTGTGCCGGGAGTTAAAGTAGAGAAGCAAACAAGGGCAGCAGCGAGGCCTAATCCATCAGCCCCTTTCCGCCGATGCCCAACCGAGCTCACCCCTGCCCATTGCTCCAGCCTCACTAGGCACTCAAGAAGCTCACCGTGAAAAACGCAAGAACAGGGAGGGCCACAGGCCTGGCCTGAGGTTCCAGGCACCAACCAGGGACGCTTGCTCTTCTTGGCTTCCAGAATCAACCCCCAAAATGGCATGCACGAAGCGTGATCCTGGCCAAAACTCACCTCCCAACTGCAAGCTAACTGGGCCTAGACCAGCACACACTCTGACTCTTAAGACCAGCAGGAGAGCCTGCCCCCTCGCATTCCCTCAACAGCCATTCAGCAGGGACCCGGGATTCACAGATAACACAGCTTATGTGCAGACACGGTCAACCCTCAGACAGGAGCCCCTCCAATACTGGAGTCCTTGGTGGTGTTTGCATGCATGTCAGCGGAAGACGCTGGCCCTCATTCCTAACTGTCCTCTCCCGCTGAGAGAGGAAACGTGCTGAACCTCAGTTTCGATGACGAGACGGTAGAGTGTTCTCACTCATTTGGCTCAGATTTTCCAAGGAATGCATGCAAGGGTGTCATCATCAATCCAAGCACATGCTGGGACGCTGCAGAACACAACCGGGGTCTGCGCGGGACACTGTACAGGAGCCATGAGCCTGGGCTACCCCAAAAGCCTGGAGAATCCACAGCCCTCAGGCCACTCAGCAAGGGGAACAATCAATCCACTCTTGCAGCCATTGGGCCCGTCTGAGGAAAACCTAATATCTAACGGCACATCTTGGGGTGCTTGAATACCTACCATCCTGAGTTATCCACGACCACGCTCGGGGACATGGGCCCGCCTCACTTTTTCCAGTTCTTCTTAGCACCTCCAGTCATCAGAGCACACGAAGGTCTTCTTGTTTGTGCCGACGGCCAGCCTTTCCCAGCAACTGCACCTGAGAAGTGGACAGAAATCACCGAGGCTTCATAAGTGGACCGGTGTCCTCACAGGACATGATCCATAAAAACAGTTACCTGGCCTTGAGCTCTGAAACTGCTTCCCAAGGACCTCTAACCCTTACCGAGAATTGACTGCATGTCTGATAGTACGACTGCAGGAAGTTACGCACATATGTTGGCCGGTGTCTGAGAGGCTGTATGTGTGTGTTCACACGTGTGGGCGTGTGTGACTGTGACTGCGCATGCGGACGTGCTTGTGGGTTCCTCTGTGTGCCGCTGCATACGCGTCTTGGTCTCTGTGTGTCCCTATGGCCCTGTGAAGAGGAGTCCAACAATAAAAGAAATAGTTTATACACAGCACCCTGGTTAGACCCCTAACTGAAAGGAGAAAGAATCCTGTCAGCTTTAAGAGGCCGCAGACACACTTTGACCCCCAGGGGCTGTTGAAATAGTCCACGGACTCCCGCTCTCCTACAGCCACGCCTTCTGACCAAAACACAAAGCCTCGATGAGACCTGCCTCCGGGCCTTGGCTGTGACATCGACATGCACCTCGAGACTCTGTCAGCTACCAGTATATCTGATGGGCATTTGGGGTCACTCGCAGCACTTCCGGAAGCAAGGGAACTCCCATGGTCGGGCCGACACCGACCGGCAGCTGTCTACTGCCAAGATGCAGTCTGAAAACACTCAAGGGGCTAACGAACGTGGGCCCACGTGCCACTTCTCGCCAACTAGGCCTAATCACTTTCCATTGACCCATGGGAATGCCCACCACAGGAAGTGGTGGGCTTCAGCCACCATGACCCATGTCGGATCCCCATGGCGGAAACTAGTCCACATTCCCAGCCACGTCTCAGGCAGCTCCCATCTTGAATGTTCGCGGCCCTGACCCCTAAGGAAACGCTCAAACCCTTGAAAGCCTCGTCCTACATGCCCTCCTCCAGCCCACAGGGCGACACGACCCTACTGGAAACCACAAACATCTTCAGAACACGGGAACACTGAACACCAAGGAAGACAGACCGCAAGCCTGTCTCCTTTGTTGATGCTGATCCCACACCATGCACCCTGGAAATTCTCCACTGCCTCAGTGACACTACCGAGTAACTCACAGTGATCAAAGGCATGGTCCCCGAGGACCACAGACAGACTTTCAAAGGAAGACCTCTGCCATGCGAGGGAACTTGGAAGCCTGAAAGGGAACAGTGGCTGGCCACGGCAGCACAGCAGGCATGGCAATGGGGCCCCCATCTCTGCCCCACCAATGGACTGCTCCAGATAAACCTCTGGCTGTTCGAAAGGCCTGCGTGCTACACCGGCCGGTCGCGTCATTCCCCCACGGGAGAAACACTTTCGCTTTACACATTGCCAAACAAGGGAACAAAGCGGCCAAAGGGGATGTTCGCATAACTCAACTACCTGCAAGGAGGCCGGCACAGACGCCTCACCATGTCGATCTTCTCTACTTCCCGCAAGACACCCTTTGGGTGTCATTCCTCGGGCAACGGGATCGCAACTCTACACAGCTTACCTACCTCAACTCACCCACTTGAACTGCCAAAGCCATCCGCTCCATAGGCAGCTTATGCCAGCCCATCACGAACAAGACACATTCTTGGGAAGCCGAGGCCAGCGCCTGCAACCCAATGATGACAACCCATCCCACGACATCACACAGGACCTTTCCTCATGATACCTTACCTTTCTCTCCAGGCCAGCAGCCACCACCCAGGCTGAAATGCTTCACTCGATTCACACCCCACTCCACGAAGATCCACCTAGCGCCAACAGTGTGCCGGCAACTTAGCAGAGGAGCTGACAGGGGCAGCACTGAGGCCTAAACCATCAGCCCCCTTCCGCCATCGCCCAACTCCAGCCCACGCCCGCCCACTGCTCCAGCCACACGGGGCAGTCAAGAACCTCACTGCACGAAACACAACAACACAGAGGGCCACAGGCCTGGCCTGAGGCTCCAGGCTCCAACCAGGGAAGCTTGCTCATTTTGGCTTCCATAATCAACCTCGGAAGCAGCATGCACAAAGTGTGATCCTGTCCAAAAATCACCTCTCCAAGATGCAAGCTTACTGGGTCTATACCAGAACACACTCCGACCCTGAAGACTAGCAGGAAAGCCTGCCCTCTTGCATTCCCTCAACGACCTTTTAGCAGGGACCGGGGACTCATAGATGACCCAGCTTATGGGCAGACATGGTCGACCCTCAGACAGGAGCCCCTCCAATGCTGGAGCCCTTAGTGGGGTTTGCATGCCTGTCAGCAGGGGACGTTGGCCCTCACTCCTAACTGTCCCATACTCCCGAGACAGGAAACGTGCTGGACCTCAGTTTCGATGAGGAGACAGTAGAGCGTTCTCACTCATTTTGTTCAGATTTTCCAAGGAATGCATACAAGGGTGTCATCATCGATCCAAGCACATGCTGGGACACTGCAGAACACAAAAGGGAAGGCCGTGGGTCTCTGCAGAGGAGCCATGACCTGGAAGTACTCCAACTGCCTGGGGAATCCACAGTCCTCAGGCCACTCAGCAAGACCAACAATCAATCCACTCTTGCAACCATTGGGCCCATCTGTGGAAATCCTAATATCCAATGGCACATCTTAGTATGGGTGAATGCCTACCGTCCTGAGATATCCACAGCCTTGCTCGGCAACGTGCACCCGCCCCACTTTGTCCAGTTCTCCTTAGCACATCCAGTCATCAGACAACGCGAAGGTCTTCTTCTCTTTGCCGACAGCCAGCCTTACTCTGCAACTGCACCTGAGAAGTGGACAGAAATCAGGCAGGTTTCTGAATTGCACAAGGGTCCTCAGAGAACATGATTTTTGTGAACACTTAACTTGGGCGTGAGCCTGGAACCTGCTTCCCAAGTACCACTATCCCTTACCGAAAACTGATTGTGTGTCTCACAGCACGACTGAAGGAAGTTACGCACGTACATTGCTCGGTGTGTGAGACGCTGTATGTGTGTATTCACACGTGTGGGCGTGTGTGACTGTGACTGTGCACGAGGATGCGTTTGTGGATACCTGTGTGTGCCGCTAAACACGCGTCTTGGTCTCTGGGTATCCCTGTGGCCCTCTGCAGACGCCTCTAACAGTAAACGTCATAGTTTATACACAGCACCCTGGTTGGACCCCCAACTGAAAGGAGAAAGACCCCTGTCAGCTTCATGAGGCCACATGCGAACTTTGAACCCCAGGCTGTCAAAATAGGCCACAGACTCCCGCTCTCCCACAGCCACGCCTTCTGACCAAAGCACAAAGACTGGACGAGACCTCCCTCCCGGCCGTGGGTGTCACACCTATGTGGACCTGGAGATCCTGCCACCTACCACCACATCTGATGTGCCCTTGGGGTCACTCCCAGTGCTCCCGGAAGCAAGGTAACCTCCCATGGGCAGGCTGACACCGACCTGCAGTTGCCGACAGGCAAGATGCAGCCTGGCACTTCTCAAGGGGTTAACGGACTTCGGCCCAAGTGTCTCATCTCGCCACCTAGACCAAATCACTTCCCATGACCCCGTGGGAATGCCCTCAATGGGAAGTGTTGGGCTTCAGCAACCATGACACAGGTTGGAACCCCACAGCGGAAATTAGGCCACCTTCCCGGACACGTATAGGCAAGCTTCCAACTGGTAGGCTTTGCGGCCCTGACCACTGAGGAAACGCTCAAACGCTACACAGCCTCGTCCTAAGTGCCCTCCTCCTGCCTGCAGGGCGACTCGACTCTACTTGAAGCCACAGACATCATGTGAACACGGAGACACTGAACAGCAGGGAAGACACACCGCAAGCCTGTCTGCTTTGATGACGCCCACCCCACCCCATGCATCCTGGCAATTCTCCACTGCCACAGCGACACTACCGAGGCACTCACAGTGATCAAAGGCACTGTCCCCGACGACCACAGACAGACTTTCAACGGAAAACCTTTGCCACACGAGGGGACCTGGAAACTTGAAAGGGCAGAGTGGCTGTCCACGACAGTGCGCCTGGCGTCGCAACAGTGCCCCCACCTCTGTCCCCCCAACGGACTGCTCCAGGTAAACCTCTGGCTGTTCGCAAGCCGAGTCATGCCCCCCCGGGAGAAGCACTTTCGCTTTACACATTCCCAAACAAGGTAACAAAGAGGCCAAAGGGGATGTTCGCATAACTAAACATCCTCCAAGGAGACCAGCAGAGACGCGTCACCATGTCAATCTTCTTTACGTCTCGCAAGACACCCTTTGGGTGTCTTTCCTCTGGCAATGGGATTCCAACTCTACACAGGTTACCTACCTCACCTCATCCACTTGAACTGCCAAAGCCTTCCCCTCCATAGGCAGCTGATGCCAGCCAATCACGAACATGACACATCCTTGGGAAGCCGAGGCCAGCACCTGCAACCCAATTATGATAGCCTATTCCACGACATCACAAAGGACATGTCCTCATCTTCCCTTCCCTTCCTGTACGGGCCATCAGTGATCCACGCAGGTTTAAATTCAGCACTCATTCCTCTCCCCACTCCACGATGACCCACTTGGCATCAACACTGTGCCGGGAGTTAAAGTAGAGAAGCAAACAAGGGCAGCAGCGAGGCCTAATCCATCAGCCCCTTTCCGCCGATGCCCAACCGAGCTCACCCCTGCCCATTGCTCCAGCCTCACTAGGCACTCAAGAAGCTCACCGTGAAAAACGCAAGAACAGGGAGGGCCACAGGCCTGGCCTGAGGTTCCAGGCACCAACCAGGGACGCTTGCTCTTCTTGGCTTCCAGAATCAACCCCCAAAATGGCATGCACGAAGCGTGATCCTGGCCAAAACTCACCTCCCAACTGCAAGCTAACTGGGCCTAGACCAGCACACACTCTGACTCTTAAGACCAGCAGGAGAGCCTGCCCCCTCGCATTCCCTCAACAGCCATTCAGCAGGGACCCGGGATTCACAGATAACACAGCTTATGTGCAGACACGGTCAACCCTCAGACAGGAGACCCTCCAATACTGGAGTCCTTGGTGGTGTTTGCATGCATGTCAGCGGAAGACGCTGGCCCTCATTCCTAACTGTCCTCTCCCCCTGAGAGAGGAAACGTGCTGAACCTCAGTTTCGATGACGAGACGGTAGAGTGTTCTCACTCATTTGGCTCAGATTTTCCAAGGAATGCATGCAAGGGTGTCATCATCAATCCAAGCACATGCTGGGACGCTGCAGAACACAACCGGGGTCTGCGCGGGACACTGTACAGGAGCCATGAGCCTGGGCTACCCCAAAAGCCTGGAGAATCCACAGCCCTCAGGCCACTCAGCAAGGGGAACAATCAATCCACTCTTGCAGCCATTGGGCCCGTCTGAGGAAAACCTAATATCTAACGGCACATCTTGGGGTGCTTGAATACCTACCATCCTGAGTTATCCACGACCACGCTCGGGGACATGGGCCCGCCTCACTTTTTCCAGTTCTTCTTAGCACCTCCAGTCATCAGAGCACACGAAGGTCTTCTTGTTTGTGCCGACGGCCAGCCTTTCCCAGCAACTGCACCTGAGAAGTGGACAGAAATCACCGAGGCTTCATAAGTGGACCGGTGTCCTCACAGGACATGATCCATAAAAACAGTTACCTGGCCTTGAGCTCTGAAACTGCTTCCCAAGGACCTCTAACCCTTACCGAGAATTGACTGCATGTCTGATAGTACGACTGCAGGAAGTTAGGCACATATGTTGGCCGGTGTCTGAGAGGCTGTATGTGTGTGTTCACGCGTGTGCGCATGTGTGACTGTGACTACGCATGCGGACGTGCTTGTGGGTTTCTCTGTGTGCCGCTGCATACGCGTCTTGGTCTCTGTGTGTCCCTATGGCCCTGTGAAGAGGAGTCCAACAATAAAAGAAATAGTTTATACACAGCACCCTGGTTAGACCCCTAACTGAAAGGAGAAAGAATCCTGTCAGCTTTAAGAGGCCGCAGACACACTTTGACCCCCAGGGGCTGTTGAAATAGTCCACGGACTCCCGCTCTCCTACAGCCACGCCTTCTGACCAAAACACAAAGCCTCGATGAGACCTGCCTCCGGGCCTTGGCTGTGACATCGACATGCACCTCGAGACTCTGTCAGCTACCAGTATATCTGATGGGCATTTGGGGTCACTCGCAGCACTTCCGGAAGCAAGGGAACTCCCATGGTCGGGCCGACACCGACCGGCAGCTGTCTACTGCCAAGATGCAGTCTGAAAACACTCAAGGGTCTAACGAACGTGGGCACATGTGCCACTTCTCGCCAACTAGGCCTAATCACTTTCCATTGACCCGTGGGAATGCCCACCACAGGAAGTGGTGGGCTTCAGCCACCATGACCCATGTCAGATCCCCACGGCGGAAACTAGTCCACATTCCCAGCCACGTCTCAGGCAGCTCCCATCTTGAATGTTCGCGGCCCTGACCCCTAAGGAAACGCTCAAACCCTTGAAAGCCTCGTCCTACATGCCCTCCTCCAGCCCACAGGGCGACACGACCCTACTGGAAACCACAAACATCTTCAGAACACGGGAACACTGAACACCAGGGAAGACAGACCGCAAGCCTGTCTCCTTTGTTGATGCTGATCCCACACCATGCATCCTGGAAATTCTCCACTGCCACAGTGACACTGCCGAGTAACTCACAGTGATCAAAGGCATGGTCCCCGAGGACCACAGACAAACTTTCAATGGAAGACCTCTGCCATGCGAGGGAACTTGGAAGCCTGAAAGGGAACAGTGGCTGGCCACGGCGGAACAGCAGGCATGGCAATGGTGCCCCCATCTCTGCCCCACCAATGGACTGCTCCAGATAAACCTCTGACTGTTCGAAAGGCCTGCGTGCTACACCGGCCGGTCGCGTCATTCCCCCACGGGAGAAACACTTTCGCTTTACACATTGCCAAACAAGGGAACAAAGTGGCCAAAGGGGATGTTTGCATAACTCAACTACCTGCAAGGAGGCCGGCACAGACGCCTCACCATGTCGATCTTCTCTACTTCCCGCAAGACACCCTTTGGGTGTCATTCCTCGGGCAACGGGATCGCAACTCTACACAGCTTACCTACCTCAACTCACCCACTTGAACTGCCAAAGCCATCCTCTCCATAGGCAGCTTAGGCCAGCCCATCACGAACAAGACACATTCTTGGGAAGCCGAGGCCAGCGCCTGCAACCCAATGATGACAACCCATCCCACGACATCACACAGGACCTTTCCTCATGATACCTTACCTTTCTCTCCAGGCCAGCAGCCACCACCCAGGCTGAAATGCTTCACTCGATCCACACCCCACTCCACGAAGATCCACTTAGCGCCAACTGTGTGCCGGCAACTTCAGCAGAGGAGCTGACAGGGGCAGCACTGAGGCCTAAACCATCAGCCCCCTTCTGCCATCGCCCAACTCCAGCCCAGGCCCGCCCACTGCTCCAGCCACACGGGGCAGTCAAGAACCTCACTGCACGAAACACAACAACAGAGAGGGCCACAGGCCTGGCCTGAGGCTCCAGGCTCCAACCAGTGAAGCTTGCTCATTTTGGCTTCCATAATCAACCTCGGAAGCAGCATGCACAAAGTGTGATCCTGTCCAAAAATCACCTCTCCAAGATGCAAGCTTACTGGGTCTATACCAGAACACACTCCGACCCTGAAGACTAGCAGGAAAGCCTGCCCTCTTGCATTCCCTCAACGGCCTTTTAGCAGGGACCGGGGATTCATAGATGACCCAGCTTATGGGCAGACATGGTCGACCCTCAGACAGGAGCCCCTCCAATGCTGGAGCCCTTAGTGGGGTTTGCATGCCTGTCAGCAAGGGACGTTGGCCCTCACTCCTAACTGTCCCATACTCCCGAGACAGGAAACGTGCTGGACCTCAGTTTCGATGAGGAGACGGTAGAGCGTTCTCACTCATTTTGTTCAGATTTTCCAAGGAATGCATACAAGGGTGTCATCATCGATCCAAGCACATGCTGGGACGCTGCAGAACACAAAAGGGAAGGCCGTGGGTCTCTGCAGAGGAGCCATGACCTGGAAGTACTCCAACTGCCTGGGGAATCCACAGTCCTCAGGCCACTCAGCAAGACCAACAATCAATCCACTCTTGCAACCATTGGGCCCATCTGTGGAAATCCTAATATCCAATGGCACATCTTAGTATGGGTGAATGCCTACCGTCCTTAGATATCCACAGCCTTGCTCGGCAACGTGCACCCACCCCACTTTGTCCAGTTCTCCTTAGCACATCCAGTCATCAGACAACGCGAAGGTCTTCTTCTCTTTGCCGACAGCCAGCCTTACTCTGCAACTGCACCTGAGAAGTGGACAGAAATCAGGCAGGTTTCTGAATTGCACAAGGGTCCTCAGAGAACATGATTTTTGGGAACACTTAACCTGGGCGTGAGCCTGGAACCTGCTTCCCAAGTACCACTATCCCTTACCGAAAACTGATTGTGTGTCTCACAGCACGACTGAAGGAAGTTACGCACGTACATTGCTCGGTGTGTGAGACGCTATATGTGTGTATTCACACGTGTGGGCGTGTGTGACTGTGACTGTGCACGAGGATGCGTTTGTGGATACCTGTGTGTGCCGCTAAACACGCGTCTTGGTCTCTGGGTGTCCCTGTGGCCCTCTGCAGACGCCTCTAACAGTAATCGTCATAGTTTATACACAGCACCCTGGTTGGACCCCCAACTGAAAGGAGAAAGACCCCTGTCAGCTTCATGAGGCCACATGCGAACTTTGAACCCCAGGCTGTCAAAATAGGCCACAGACTCCCGCTCTCCCACAGCCACGCCTTCTGACCAAAGCACAAAGACTGGACGAGACCTCCCTCCCGGCCGTGGGTGTCACACCTATATGGACCTGGAGATCCTGCCACCTACCACCACATCTGATGTGCCCTTGGGGTCACTCCCAGTGCTCCCGGAAGCAAGGTAACCTCCCATGGGCAGGCTGACACCGACCTGCAGTTGCCGACAGGCAAGATGCAGCCTGGCACTTCTCAAGGGGTTAACAGACTTCGGCCCAAGTGCCTCATCTCGCCACCTAGACCAAATCACTTCCCATGACCCCGTGGGAATGCCCTCAATGGGAAGTGTTGGGCTTCAGCAACCATGACACAGGTTGGAACCCCACAGCGGAAATTAGGCCACCTTCCCGGACACGTATAGGCAAGCTTCCAACTGGTAGGCTTTGCGGCCCTGACCACTGAGGAAACGCTCAAACGCTACACAGCCTCGTCCTAAGTGCCCTCCTCCTGCCTGCAGGGCGACTCGACTCTACTTGAAGCCACAGACATCATGTGAACACGGAGACACTGAACAGCAGGGAAGACACACCGCAAGCCTGTCTGCTTTGATGACGCCCACCCCACCCCATGCATCCTGGCAATTCTCCACTGCCACAGCGACACTACCGAGGCACTCACAGTGATCAAAGGCACTGTCCCCGACGACCACAGACAGACTTTCAACGGAAAACCTTTGCCACACGAGGGGACCTGGAAACTTGAAAGGGCACAGTGGCTGTCCACGACAGTGCGCCTGGCGTCGCAACAGTGCCCCCACCTCTGTCCCCCCAACGGACTGCTCCAGGTAAACCTCTGGCTGTTCGCAAGCCGAGTCATGCCCCCCCCCGGGAGAAGCACTTTCGCTTTACACATTCCCAAACAAGGTAACAAAGAGGCCAAAGGGGATGTTCGCATAACTAAACATCCTCCAAGGAGGCCAGCAGAGACGCGTCACCATGTCAATCTTCTTTACGTCTCGCAAGACACCCTTTGGGTGTCTTTCCTCTGGCAATGGGATTCCAACTCTACACAGGTTACCTACCTCACCTCATCCACTTGAACTGCCAAAGCCTTCCCCTCCATAGGCAGCTGATGCCAGCCAATCACGAACATGACACATCCTTGGGAAGCCGAGGCCAGCACCTGCAACCCAATTATGATAGCCTATTCCACGACATCACAAAGGACATGTCCTCATCTTCCCTTCCCTTCCTGTACGGGCCATCAGTGATCCACGCAGGTTTAAATTCAGCACTCATTCCTCTCCCCACTCCACGATGACCCACTTGGCATCAACACTGTGCCGGGAGTTAAAGTAGAGAAGCAAACAAGGGCAGCAGCGAGGCCTAATCCATCAGCCCCTTTCCGCCGATGCCCAACCGAGCTCACCCCTGCCCATTGCTCCAGCCTCACTAGGCACTCAAGAAGCTCACCGTGAAAAACGCAAGAACAGGGAGGGCCACAGGCCTGGCCTGAGGTTCCAGGCACCAACCAGGGACGCTTGCTCTTCTTGGCTTCCAGAATCAACCCCCAAAATGGCATGCACGAAGCGTGATCCTGGCCAAAACTCACCTCCCAACTGCAAGCTAACTGGGCCTAGACCAGCACACACTCTGACTCTTAAGACCAGCAGGAGAGCCTGCCCCCTCGCATTCCCTCAACAGCCATTCAGCAGGGACCCGGGATTCACAGATAACACAGCTTATGTGCAGACACGGTCAACCCTCAGACAGGAGACCCTCCAATACTGGAGTCCTTGGTGGTGTTTGCATGCATGTCAGCGGAAGACGCTGGCCCTCATTCCTAACTGTCCTCTCCCCCTGAGAGAGGAAACGTGCTGAACCTCAGTTTCGATGACGAGACGGTAGAGTGTTCTCACTCATTTGGCTCAGATTTTCCAAGGAATGCATGCAAGGGTGTCATCATCAATCCAAGCACATGCTGGGACGCTGCAGAACACAACCGGGGTCTGCGCGGGACACTGTACAGGAGCCATGAGCCTGGGCTACCCCTAAAGCCTGGAGAATCCACAGCCCTCAGGCCACTCAGCAAGGGGAACAATCAATCCACTCTTGCAGCCATTGGGCCCGTCTGAGGAAAACCTAATATCTAACGGCACATCTTGGGGTGCTTGAATACCTACCATCCTGAGTTATCCACGACCACGCTCGGGGACATGGGCCCGCCTCACTTTTTCCAGTTCTTCTTAGCACCTCCAGTCATCAGAGCACACGAAGGTCTTCTTGTTTGTGCCGACGGCCAGCCTTTCCCAGCAACTGCACCTGAGAAGTGGACAGAAATCACCGAGGCTTCATAAGTGGACCGGTGTCCTCACAGGACATGATCCATAAAAACATTTACCTGGCCTTGAGCTCTGAAACTGCTTCCCAAGGACCTCTAACCCTTACCGAGAATTGACTGCATGTCTGATAGTACGACTGCAGGAAGTTAGGCACATATGTTGGCCGGTGTCTGAGAGGCTGTATGTGTGTGTTCACGCGTGTGCGCATGTGTGACTGTGACTACGCATGCGGACGTGCTTGTGGGTTTCTCTGTGTGCCGCTGCATACGCGTCTTGGTCTCTGTGTGTCCCTATGGCCCTGTGAAGAGGAGTCCAACAATAAAAGAAATAGTTTATACACAGCACCCTGGTTAGACCCCTAACTGAAAGGAGAAAGAATCCTGTCAGCTTTAAGAGGCCGCAGACACACTTTGACCCCCAGGGGCTGTTGAAATAGTCCACGGACTCCCGCTCTCCTACAGCCACGCCTTCTGACCAAAACACAAAGCCTCGATGAGACCTGCCTCCGGGCCTTGGCTGTGACATCGACATGCACCTCGAGACTCTGTCAGCTACCAGTATATCTGATGGGCATTTGGGGTCACTCGCAGCACTTCCGGAAGCAAGGGAACTCCCATGGTCGGGCCGACACCGACCGGCAGCTGTCTACTGCCAAGATGCAGTCTGAAAACACTCAAGGGGCTAACGAACGTGGGCCCACGTGCCACTTCTCGCCAACTAGGCCTAATCACTTTCCATTGACCCGTGGGAATGCCCACCACAGGAAGTGGTGGGCTTCAGCCACCATGACCCATGTCGGATCCCCATGGCGGAAACTAGTCCACATTCCCAGCCACGTCTCAGGCAGCTCCCATCTTGAATGTTCGCGGCCCTGACCCCTAAGGAAACGCTCAAACCCTTGAAAGCCTCGTCCTACATGCCCTCCTCCAGCCCACAGGGCGACACGACCCTACTGGAAACCACAAACATCTTCAGAACACGGGAACACTGAACACCAGGGAAGACAGACCGCAAGCCTGTCTCCTTCGTTGATGCTGATCCCACACCATGCATCCTGGAAATTCTCCACTGCCACAGTGACACTACCGAGTAACTCACAGTGATCAAAGGCATGGTCCCCGAGGACCACAGACAAACTTTCAATGGAAGACCTCTGCCATGCGAGGGAACTTGGAAGCCTGAAAGGGAACAGTGGCTGGCCACGGCGGAACAGCAGGCATGGCAATGGGGCCCCCATCTCTGCCCCACCAATGTACTGCTCCAGATAAACCTCTGACTGTTCGAAAGGCCTGCGTGCTACACCGGCCGGTCGCGTCATTCCCCCACGGGAGAAACACTTTCGCTTTACACATTGCCAAACAAGGGAACAAAGCGGCCAAAGGGGATGTTTGCATAATTCAACTGCCTGCAAGGAGGCCGGCACAGACGCCTCACCATGTCGATCTTCTCTACTTCCCGCAAGACACCCTTTGGGTGTCATTCCTCGGGCAACGGGATCGCAACTCTACACAGCTTACCTACCTCAACTCACCCACTTGAACTGCCAAAGCCATCCGCTCCATAGGCAGCTTAGGCCAGCCCATCACGAACAAGACACATTCTTGGGAAGCCAAGGCCAGCGCCTGCAACCCAATGATGACAACCCATCCCACGACATCACACAGGACCTTTCCTCATGATACCTTACCTTTCTCTCCAGGCCAGCAGCCACCACCCAGGCTGAAATGCTTCACTCGATCCACACCCCACTCCACGAAGATCCACTTAGCGCCAACAGTGTGCCGGCAACTTCAGCAGAGGAGCTGACAGGGGCAGCACTGAGCCCTAAACCATCAGCCCCCTTCCGCCATCGCCCAACTCCAGCCCACGCCCGCCCACTGCTCCAGCCACACGGGGCAGTCAAGAACCTCACTGCACGAAACACAACAACAGAGAGGGCCACAGGCCTGGCCTGAGGCTCCAGGCTCCAACCAGGGAAGCTTGCTCATTTTGGCTTCCATAATCAACCTCGGAAGCAGCATGCACAAAGTGTGATCCTGTCCAAAAATCACCTCTCCAAGATGCAAGCTTACTGGGTCTATACCAGAACACACTCCGACCCTGAAGACTAGCAGGAAAGCCTGCCCTCTTGCATTCCCTCAACGGCCTTTTAGCAGGGACCGGGGATTCATAGATGACCCAGCTTATGGGCAGACATGGTCGACCCTCAGACAGGAGCCCCTCCAATGCTGGAGCCCTTAGTGGGGTTTGCATGCCTGTCAGCAAGGGACGTTGGCCCTCACTCCTAATTGTCCCATACTCCCGAGACAGGAAACGTGCTGGACCTCAGTTTCGATGAGGAGACGGTAGAGCGTTCTCACTCATTTTGTTCAGATTTTCCAAGGAATGCATACAACGGTGTCATCATCGATCCAAGCACATGCTGGGACACTGCAGAACACAAAAGGGAAGGCCGTGGGTCTCTGCAGAGGAGCCATGACCTGGAAGTACTCCAACTGCCTGGGGAATCCACAGTCCTCAGGCCACTCAGCAAGACCAACAATCAATCCACTCTTGCAACCATTGGGCCCATCTGTGGAAATCCTAATATCCAATGGCACATCTTAGTATGGGTGAATGCCTACCGTCCTGAGATATCCACAGCCTTGCTCGGCAACGTGCACCCACCCCACTTTGTCCAGTTCTCCTTAGCACATCCAGTCATCAGACAACGCGAAGGTCTTCTTCTCTTTGCCGACAGCCAGCCTTACTCTGCAACTGCACCTGAGAAGTGGACAGAAATCAGGCAGGTTTCTGAATTGCACAAGGGTCCTCAGAGAACATGATTTTTGGGAACACTTAACCTGGGCGTGAGCCTGGAACCTGCTTCCCAAGTACCACTATCCCTTACCGAAAACTGATTGTGTGTCTCACAGCACGACTGAAGGAAGTTACGCACGTACATTGCTCGGTGTGTGAGACGCTATATGTGTGTATTCACACGTGTGGGCGTGTGTGACTGTGACTGTGCACGAGGATGCGTTTGTGGATACCTGTGTGTGCCGCTAAACACGCGTCTTGGTCTCTGGGTGTCCCTGTGGCCCTCTGCAGACGCCTCTAACAGTAATCGTCATAGTTTATACACAGCACCCTGGTTGGACCCCCAACTGAAAGGAGAAAGACCCCTGTCAGCTTCATGAGGCCACATGCGAACTTTGAACCCCAGGCTGTCAAAATAGGCCACAGACTCCCGCTCTCCCACAGCCACGCCTTCTGACCAAAGCACAAAGACTGGACGAGACCTCCCTCCCGGCCGTGGGTGTCACACCTATATGGACCTGGAGATCCTGCCACCTACCACCACATCTGATGTGCCCTTGGGGTCACTCCCAGTGCTCCCGGAAGCAAGGTAACCTCCCATGGGCAGGCTGACACCGACCTGCAGTTGCCGACAGGCAAGATGCAGCCTGGCACTTCTCAAGGGGTTAACGGACTTCGGCCCAAGTGCCTCATCTCGCCACCTAGACCAAATCACTTCCCATGACCCCGTGGGAATGCCCTCAATGGGAAGTGTTGGGCTTCAGCAACCATGACACAGGTTGGAACCACACAGCGGAAATTAGGCCACCTTCCCGGACACGTATAGGCAAGCTTCCAACTGGTAGGCTTTGCGGCCCTGACCACTGAGGAAACGCTCAAACGCTACACAGCCTCGTCCTAAGTGCCCTCCTCCTGCCTGCAGGGCGACTCGACTCTACTTGAAGCCACAGACATCATGTGAACACGGAGACACTGAACAGCAGGGAAGACACACCGCAAGCCTGTCTGCTTTGATGACGCCCACCCCACCCCATGCATCCTGGCAATTCTCCACTGCCACAGCGACACTACCGAGGCACTCACAGTGATCAAAGGCACTGTCCCCGACGACCACAGACAGACTTTCAACGGAAAACCTTTGCCACACGAGGGGACCTGGAAACTTGAAAGGGCACAGTGGCTGTCCACGACAGTGCGCCTGGCGTCGCAACAGTGCCCCCACCTCTGTCCCCCCAACGGACTGCTCCAGGTAAACCTCTGGCTGTTCGCAAGCCGAGTCATGCCCCCCCCCGGGAGAAGCACTTTCGCTTTACACATTCCCAAACAAGGTAACAAAGAGGCCAAAGGGGATGTTCGCATAACTAAACATCCTCCAAGGAGGCCAGCAGAGACGCGTCACCATGTCAATCTTCTTTACGTCTCGCAAGACACCCTTTGGGTGTCTTTCCTCTGGCAATGGGATTCCAACTCTACACAGGTTACCTACCTCACCTCATCCACTTGAACTGCCAAAGCCTTCCCCTCCATAGGCAGCTGATGCCAGCCAATCACGAACATGACACATCCTTGGGAAGCCGAGGCCAGCACCTGCAACCCAATTATGATAGCCTATTCCACGACATCACAAAGGACATGTCCTCATCTTCCCTTCCCTTCCTGTACGGGCCATCAGTGATCCACGCAGGTTTAAATTCAGCACTCATTCCTCTCCCCACTCCACGATGACCCACTTGGCATCAACACTGTGCCGGGAGTTAAAGTAGAGAAGCAAACAAGGGCAGCAGCGAGGCCTAATCCATCAGCCCCTTTCCGCCGATGCCCAACCGAGCTCACCCCTGCCCATTGCTCCAGCCTCACTAGGCACTCAAGAAGCTCACCGTGAAAAACGCAAGAACAGGGAGGGCCACAGGCCTGGCCTGAGGTTCCAGGCACCAACCAGGGACGCTTGCTCTTCTTGGCTTCCAGAATCAACCCCCAAAATGGCATGCACGAAGCGTGATCCTGGCCAAAACTCACCTCCCAACTGCAAGCTAACTGGGCCTAGACCAGCACACACTCTGACTCTTAAGACCAGCAGGAGAGCCTGCCCCCTCGCATTCCCTCAACAGCCATTCAGCAGGGACCCGGGATTCACAGATAACACAGCTTATGTGCAGACACGGTCAACCCTCAGACAGGAGACCCTCCAATACTGGAGTCCTTGGTGGTGTTTGCATGCATGTCAGCGGAAGACGCTGGCCCTCATTCCTAACTGTCCTCTCCCCCTGAGAGAGGAAACGTGCTGAACCTCAGTTTCGATGACGAGACGGTAGAGTGTTCTCACTCATTTGGCTCAGATTTTCCAAGGAATGCATGCAAGGGTGTCATCATCAATCCAAGCACATGCTGGGACGCTGCAGAACACAACCGGGGTCTGCGCGGGACACTGTACAGGAGCCATGAGCCTGGGCTACCCCTAAAGCCTGGAGAATCCACAGCCCTCAGGCCACTCAGCAAGGGGAACAATCAATCCACTCTTGCAGCCATTGGGCCCGTCTGAGGAAAACCTAATATCTAACGGCACATCTTGGGGTGCTTGAATACCTACCATCCTGAGTTATCCACGACCACGCTCGGGGACATGGGCCCGCCTCACTTTTTCCAGTTCTTCTTAGCACCTCCAGTCATCAGAGCACACGAAGGTCTTCTTGTTTGTGCCGACGGCCAGCCTTTCCCAGCAACTGCACCTGAGAAGTGGACAGAAATCACCGAGGCTTCATAAGTGGACTGGTGTCCTCACAGGACATGATCCATAAAAACAGTTACCTGGCCTTGAGCTCTGAAACTGCTTCCCAAGGACCTCTAACCCTTACCGAGAATTGACTGCATGTCTGATAGTACGACTGCAGGAAGTTAGGCACATATGTTGGCCGGTGTCTGAGAGGCTGTATGTGTGTGTTCACGCGTGTGCGCATGTGTGACTGTGACTACGCATGCGGACGTGCTTGTGGGTTTCTCTGTGTGCCGCTGCATACGCGTCTTGGTCTCTGTGTGTCCCTATGGCCCTGTGAAGAGGAGTCCAACAATAAAAGAAATAGTTTATACACAGCACCCTGGTTAGACCCCTAACTGAAAGGAGAAAGAATCCTGTCAGCTTTAAGAGGCCGCAGACACACTTTGACCCCCAGGGGCTGTTGAAATAGTCCACGGACTCCCGCTCTCCTACAGCCACGCCTTCTGACCAAAACACAAAGCCTCGATGAGACCTGCCTCCGGGCCTTGGCTGTGACATCGACATGCACCTCGAGACTCTGTCAGCTACCAGTATATCTGATGGGCATTTGGGGTCACTCGCAGCACTTCCGGAAGCAAGGGAACTCCCATGGTCGGGCCGACACCGACCGGCAGCTGTCTACTGCCAAGATGCAGTCTGAAAACATTCAAGGGGCTAACGAACGTGGGCCCACGTGCCACTTCTCGCCAACTAGGCCTAATCACTTTCCATTGACCCGTGGGAATGCCCACCACAGGAAGTGGTGGGCTTCAGCCACCATGATCCATGTCAGATCCCCACGGCGGAAACTAGTCCACATTCCCAGCCACGTCTCAGGCAGCTCCCATCTTGAATGTTCGCGGCCCTGACCCCTAAGGAAACGCTCAAACCCTTGAAAGCCTCGTCCTACATGCCCTCCTCCAGCCCACAGGGCGACACGACCCTACTGGAAACCACAAACATCTTCAGAACACGGGAACACTGAACACCAGGGAAGACAGACCGCAAGCCTGTCTCCTTTGTTGATGCTGATCCCACACCATGCATCCTGGAAATTCTCCACTGCCACAGTGACACTGCCGAGTAACTCACAGTGATCAAAGGCATGGTCCCCGAGGACCACAGACAAACTTTCAATGGAAGACCTCTGCCATGCGAGGGAACTTGGAAGCCTGAAAGGGAACAGTGGCTGGCCACGGCGGAACAGCAGGCATGGCAATGGTGCCCCCATCTCTGCCCCACCAATGGACTGCTCCAGATAAACCTCTGACTGTTCGAAAGGCCTGCGTGCTACACCGGCCGGTCGCGTCATTCCCCCACGGGAGAAACACTTTCGCTTTACACATTGCCAAACAAGGGAACAAAGCGGCCAAAGGGGATGTTTGCATAACTCAACTACCTGCAAGGAGGCCGGCACAGACGCCTCACCATGTCGATCTTCTCTACTTCCCGCAAGACACCCTTTGGGTGTCATTCCTCGGGCAACGGGATCGCAACTCTACACAGCTTACCTACCTCAACTCACCCACTTGAACTGCCAAAGCCATCCTCTCCATAGGCAGCTTAGGCCAGCCCATCACGAACAAGACACATTCTTGGGAAGCCGAGGCCAGCGCCTGCAACCCAATGATGACAACCCATCCCACGACATCACACAGGACCTTTCCTCATGATACCTTACCTTTCTCTCCAGGCCAGCAGCCACCACCCAGGCTGAAATGCTTCACTCGATCCACACCCCACTCCACGAAGATCCACTTAGCGCCAACTGTGTGCCGGCAACTTCAGCAGAGGAGCTGACAGGGGCAGCACTGAGGCCTAAACCATCAGCCCCCTTCTGCCATCGCCCAACTCCAGCCCAGGCCCGCCCACTGCTCCAGCCACACGGGGCAGTCAAGAACCTCACTGCACGAAACACAACAACAGAGAGGGCCACAGGCCTGGCCTGAGGCTCCAGGCTCCAACCAGTGAAGCTTGCTCATTTTGGCTTCCATAATCAACCTCGGAAGCAGCATGCACAAAGTGTGATCCTGTCCAAAAATCACCTCTCCAAGATGCAAGCTTACTGGGTCTATACCAGAACACACTCCGACCCTGAAGACTAGCAGGAAAGCCTGCCCTCTTGCATTCCCTCAACGGCCTTTTAGCAGGGACCGGGGATTCATAGATGACCCAGCTTATGGGCAGACATGGTCGACCCTCAGACAGGAGCCCCTCCAATGCTGGAGCCCTTAGTGGGGTTTGCATGCCTGTCAGCAAGGGACGTTGGCCCTCACTCCTAACTGTCCCATACTCCCGAGACAGGAAACGTGCTGGACCTCAGTTTCGATGAGGAGACGGTAGAGCGTTCTCACTCATTTTGTTCAGATTTTCCAAGGAATGCATACAAGGGTGTCATCATCGATCCAAGCACATGCTGGGACGCTGCAGAACACAAAAGGGAAGGCCGTGGGTCTCTGCAGAGGAGCCATGACCTGGAAGTACTCCAACTGCCTGGGGAATCCACAGTCCTCAGGCCACTCAGCAAGACCAACAATCAATCCACTCTTGCAACCATTGGGCCCATCTGTGGAAATCCTAATATCCAATGGCACATCTTAGTATGGGTGAATGCCTACCGTCCTTAGATATCCACAGCCTTGCTCGGCAACGTGCACCCACCCCACTTTGTCCAGTTCTCCTTAGCACATCCAGTCATCAGACAACGCGAAGGTCTTCTTCTCTTTGCCGACAGCCAGCCTTACTCTGCAACTGCACCTGAGAAGTGGACAGAAATCAGGCAGGTTTCTGAATTGCACAAGGGTCCTCAGAGAACATGATTTTTGGGAACACTTAACCTGGGCGTGAGCCTGGAACCTGCTTCCCAAGTACCACTATCCCTTACCGAAAACTGATTGTGTGTCTCACAGCACGACTGAAGGAAGTTACGCACGTACATTGCTCGGTGTGTGAGACGCTATATGTGTGTATTCACACGTGTGGGCGTGTGTGACTGTGACTGTGCACGAGGATGCGTTTGTGGATACCTGTGTGTGCCGCTAAACACGCGTCTTGGTCTCTGGGTGTCCCTGTGGCCCTCTGCAGACGCCTCTAACAGTAATCGTCATAGTTTATACACAGCACCCTGGTTGGACCCCCAACTGAAAGGAGAAAGACCCCTGTCAGCTTCATGAGGCCACATGCGAACTTTGAACCCCAGGCTGTCAAAATAGGCCACAGACTCCCGCTCTCCCACAGCCACGCCTTCTGACCAAAGCACAAAGACTGGACGAGACCTCCCTCCCGGCCGTGGGTGTCACACCTATATGGACCTGGAGATCCTGCCACCTACCACCACATCTGATGTGCCCTTGGGGTCACTCCCAGTGCTCCCGGAAGCAAGGTAACCTCCCATGGGCAGGCTGACACCGACCTGCAGTTGCCGACAGGCAAGATGCAGCCTGGCACTTCTCAAGGGGTTAACAGACTTCGGCCCAAGTGCCTCATCTCGCCACCTAGACCAAATCACTTCCCATGACCCCGTGGGAATGCCCTCAATGGGAAGTGTTGGGCTTCAGCAACCATGACACAGGTTGGAACCCCACAGCGGAAATTAGGCCACCTTCCCGGACACGTATAGGCAAGCTTCCAACTGGTAGGCTTTGCGGCCCTGACCACTGAGGAAACGCTCAAACGCTACACAGCCTCGTCCTAAGTGCCCTCCTCCTGCCTGCAGGGCGACTCGACTCTACTTGAAGCCACAGACATCATGTGAACACGGAGACACTGAACAGCAGGGAAGACACACCGCAAGCCTGTCTGCTTTGATGACGCCCACCCCACCCCATGCATCCTGGCAATTCTCCACTGCCACAGCGACACTACCGAGGCACTCACAGTGATCAAAGGCACTGTCCCCGACGACCACAGACAGACTTTCAACGGAAAACCTTTGCCACACGAGGGGACCTGGAAACTTGAAAGGGCACAGTGGCTGTCCACGACAGTGCGCCTGGCGTCGCAACAGTGCCCCCACCTCTGTCCCCCCAACGGACTGCTCCAGGTAAACCTCTGGCTGTTCGCAAGCCGAGTCATGCCCCCCCGGGAGAAGCACTTTCGCTTTACACATTCCCAAACAAGGTAACAAAGAGGCCAAAGGGGATGTTCGCATAACTAAACATCCTCCAAGGAGACCAGCAGAGACGCGTCACCATGTCAATCTTCTTTACGTCTCGCAAGACACCCTTTGGGTGTCTTTCCTCTGGCAATGGGATTCCAACTCTACACAGGTTACCTACCTCACCTCATCCACTTGAACTGCCAAAGCCTTCCCCTCCATAGGCAGCTGATGCCAGCCAATCACGAACATGACACATCCTTGGGAAGCCGAGGCCAGCACCTGCAACCCAATTATGATAGCCTATTCCACGACATCACAAAGGACATGTCCTCATCTTCCCTTCCCTTCCTGTACGGGCCATCAGTGATCCACGCAGGTTTAAATTCAGCACTCATTCCTCTCCCCACTCCACGATGACCCACTTGGCATCAACACTGTGCCGGGAGTTAAAGTAGAGAAGCAAACAAGGGCAGCAGCGAGGCCTAATCCATCAGCCCCTTTCCGCCGATGCCCAACCGAGCTCACCCCTGCCCATTGCTCCAGCCTCACTAGGCACTCAAGAAGCTCACCGTGAAAAACGCAAGAACAGGGAGGGCCACAGGCCTGGCCTCAGGTTCCAGGCACCAACCAGGGACGCTTGCTCTTCTTGGCTTCCAGAATCAACCCCCAAAATGGCATGCACGAAGCGTGATCCTGGCCAAAACTCACCTCCCAACTGCAAGCTAACTGGGCCTAGACCAGCACACACTCTGACTCTTAAGACCAGCAGGAGAGCCTGCCCCCTCGCATTCCCTCAACAGCCATTCAGCAGGGACCCGGGATTCACAGATAACACAGCTTATGTGCAGACACGGTCAACCCTCAGACAGGAGACCCTCCAATACTGGAGTCCTTGGTGGTGTTTGCATGCATGTCAGCGGAAGACGCTGGCCCTCATTCCTAACTGTCCTCTCCCCCTGAGAGAGGAAACGTGCTGAACCTCAGTTTCGATGACGAGACGGTAGAGTGTTCTCACTCATTTGGCTCAGATTTTCCAAGGAATGCATGCAAGGGTGTCATCATCAATCCAAGCACATGCTGGGACGCTGCAGAACACAACCGGGGTCTGCGCGGGACACTGTACAGGAGCCATGAGCCTGGGCTACCCCTAAAGCCTGGAGAATCCACAGCCCTCAGGCCACTCAGCAAGGGGAACAATCAATCCACTCTTGCAGCCATTGGGCCCGTGTGAGGAAAACCTAATATCTAACGGCACATCTTGGGGTGCTTGAATACCTACCATCCTGAGTTATCCACGACCACGCTTGGGGACATGGGCCCGCCTCACTTTTTCCAGTTCTTCTTAGCACCTCCAGTCATCAGAGCACACGAAGGTCTTCTTGTTTGTGCCGACGGCCAGCCTTTCCCAGCAACTGCACCTGAGAAGTGGACAGAAATCACCGAGGCTTCATAAGTGGACCGGTGTCCTCACAGGACATGATCCATAAAAACATTTACCTGGCCTTGAGCTCTGAAACTGCTTCCCAAGGACCTCTAACCCTTACCGAGAATTGACTGCATGTCTGATAGTACGACTGCAGGAAGTTAGGCACATATGTTGGCCGGTGTCTGAGAGGCTGTATGTGTGTGTTCACGCGTGTGCGCATGTGTGACTGTGACTACGCATGCGGACGTGCTTGTGGGTTTCTCTGTGTGCCGCTGCATACGCGTCTTGGTCTCTGTGTGTCCCTATGGCCCTGTGAAGAGGAGTCCAACAATAAAAGAAATAGTTTATACACAGCACCCTGGTTAGACCCCTAACTGAAAGGAGAAAGAATCCTGTCAGCTTTAAGAGGCCGCAGACACACTTTGACCCCCAGGGGCTGTTGAAATAGTCCACGGACTCCCGCTCTCCTACAGCCACGCCTTCTGACCAAAACACAAAGCCTCGATGAGACCTGCCTCCGGGCCTTGGCTGTGACATCGACATGCACCTCGAGACTCTGTCAGCTACCAGTATATCTGATGGGCATTTGGGGTCACTCGCAGCACTTCCGGAAGCAAGGGAACTCCCATGGTCGGGCCGACACCGACCGGCAGCTGTCTACTGCCAAGATGCAGTCTGAAAACACTCAAGGGGCTAACGAACGTGGGCCCACGTGCCACTTCTCGCCAACTAGGCCTAATCACTTTCCATTGACCCGTGGGAATGCCCACCACAGGAAGTGGTGGGCTTCAGCCACCATGACCCATGTCGGATCCCCATGGCGGAAACTAGTCCACATTCCCAGCCACGTCTCAGGCAGCTCCCATCTTGAATGTTCGCGGCCCTGACCCCTAAGGAAACGCTCAAACCCTTGAAAGCCTCGTCCTACATGCCCTCCTCCAGCCCACAGGGCGACACGACCCTACTGGAAACCACAAACATCTTCAGAACACGGGAACACTGAACACCAGGGAAGACAGACCGCAAGCCTGTCTCCTTCGTTGATGCTGATCCCACACCATGCATCCTGGAAATTCTCCACTGCCACAGTGACACTACCGAGTAACTCACAGTGATCAAAGGCATGGTCCCCGAGGACCACAGACAAACTTTCAATGGAAGACCTCTGCCATGCGAGGGAACTTGGAAGCCTGAAAGGGAACAGTGGCTGGCCACGGCGGAACAGCAGGCATGGCAATGGGGCCCCCATCTCTGCCCCACCAATGTACTGCTCCAGATAAACCTCTGACTGTTCGAAAGGCCTGCGTGCTACACCGGCCGGTCGCGTCATTCCCCCACGGGAGAAACACTTTCGCTTTACACATTGCCAAACAAGGGAACAAAGCGGCCAAAGGGGATGTTTGCATAACACAACTGCCTGCAAGGAGGCCGGCACAGACGCCTCACCATGTCGATCTTCTCTACTTCCCGCAAGACACCCTTTGGGTGTCATTCCTCGGGCAACGGGATCGCAACTCTACACAGCTTACCTACCTCAACTCACCCACTTGAACTGCCAAAGCCATCCGCTCCATAGGCAGCTTAGGCCACCCCATCACGAACAAGACACATTCTTGGGAAGCCGAGGCCAGCGCCTGCAACCCAATGATGACAACCCATCCCACGACATCACACAGGACCTTTCCTCATGATACCTTACCTTTCTCTCCAGGCCAGCAGCCACCACCCAGGCTGAAATGCTTCACTCGATCCACACCCCACTCCACGAAGATCCACTTAGCGCCAACAGTGTGCCGGCAACTTCAGCAGCGGAGCTGACAGGGGCAGCACTGAGCCCTAAACCATCAGCCCCCTTCCGCCATCGCCCAACTCCAGCCCACGCCCGCCCACTGCTCCAGCCACACGGGGCAGTCAAGAACCTCACTGCACGAAACACAACAACAGAGAGGGCCACAGGCCTGGCCTGAGGCTCCAGGCTCCAACCAGGGAAGCTTGCTCATTTTGGCTTCCATAATCAACCTCGGAAGCAGCATGCACAAAGTGTGATCCTGTCCAAAAATCACCTCTCCAAGATGCAAGCTTACTGGGTCTATACCAGAACACACTCCGACCCTGAAGACTAGCAGGAAAGCCTGCCCTCTTGCATTCCCTCAACGGCCTTTTAGCAGGGACCGGGGATTCATAGATGACCCAGCTTATGGGCAGACATGGTCGACCCTCAGACAGGAGCCCCTCCAATGCTGGAGCCCTTAGTGGGGTTTGCATGCCTGTCAGCAAGGGACGTTGGCCCTCACTCCTAACTGTCCCATACTCCCGAGACAGGAAACGTGCTGCACCTCAGTTTCGATGAGGAGACGGTAGAGCGTTCTCACTCATTTTGTTCAGATTTTCCAAGGAATGCATACAACGGTGTCATCATCGATCCAAGCACATGCTGGGACACTGCAGAACACAAAAGGGAAGGCCGTGGGTCTCTGCAGAGGAGCCATGACCTGGAAGTACTCCAACTGCCTGGGGAATCCACAGTCCTCAGGCCACTCAGCAAGACCAACAATCAATCCACTCTTGCAACCATTGGGCCCATCTGTGGAAATCCTAATATCCAATGGCACATCTTAGTATGGGTGAATGCCTACCGTCCTGAGATATCCACAGCCTTGCTCGGCAACGTGCACCCACCCCACTTTGTCCAGTTCTCCTTAGCACATCCAGTCATCAGACAACGCGAAGGTCTTCTTCTCTTTGCCGACAGCCAGCCTTACTCTGCAACTGCACCTGAGAAGTGGACAGAAATCAGGCAGGTTTCTGAATTGCACAAGGGTCCTCAGAGAACATGATTTTTGGGAACACTTAACCTGGGCGTGAGCCTGGAACCTGCTTCCCAAGTACCACTATCCCTTACCGAAAACTGATTGTGTGTCTCACAGCACGACTGAAGGAAGTTACGCACGTACATTGCTCGGTGTGTGAGACGCTATATGTGTGTATTCACACGTGTGGGCGTGTGTGACTGTGACTGTGCACGAGGATGCGTTTGTGGATACCTGTGTGTGCCGCTAAACACGCGTCTTGGTCTCTGGGTGTCCCTGTGGCCCTCTGCAGACGCCTCTAACAGTAATCGTCATAGTTTATACACAGCACCCTGGTTGGACCCCCAACTGAAAGGAGAAAGACCCCTGTCAGCTTCATGAGGCCACATGCGAACTTTGAACCCCAGGCTGTCAAAATAGGCCACAGACTCCCGCTCTCCCACAGCCACGCCTTCTGACCAAAGCACAAAGACTGGACGAGACCTCCCTCCCGGCCGTGGGTGTCACACCTATATGGACCTGGAGATCCTGCCACCTACCACCACATCTGATGTGCCCTTGGGGTCACTCCCAGTGCTCCCGGAAGCAAGGTAACCTCCCATGGGCAGGCTGACACCGACCTGCAGTTGCCGACAGGCAAGATGCAGCCTGGCACTTCTCAAGGGGTTAACGGACTTCGGCCCAAGTGCCTCATCTCGCCACCTAGACCAAATCACTTCCCATGACCCCGTGGGAATGCCCTCAATGGGAAGTGTTGGGCTTCAGCAACCATGACACAGGTTGGAACCCCACAGCGGAAATTAGGCCACCTTCCCGGACACGTATAGGCAAGCTTCCAACTGGTAGGCTTTGCGGCCCTGACCACTGAGGAAACGCTCAAACGCTACACAGCCTCGTCCTAAGTGCCCTCCTCCTGCCTGCAGGGCGACTCGACTCTACTTGAAGCCACAGACATCATGTGAACACGGAGACACTGAACAGCAGGGAAGACACACCGCAAGCCTGTCTGCTTTGATGACGCCCACCCCACCCCATGCATCCTGGCAATTCTCCACTGCCACAGCGACACTACCGAGGCACTCACAGTGATCAAAGGCACTGTCCCCGACGACCACAGACAGACTTTCAACGGAAAACCTTTGCCACACGAGGGGACCTGGAAACTTGAAAGGGCACAGTGGCTGTCCACGACAGTGCGCCTGGCGTCGCAACAGTGCCCCCACCTCTGTCCCCCCAACGGACTGCTCCAGGTAAACCTCTGGCTGTTCGCAAGCCGAGTCATGCCCCCCCCCGGGAGAAGCACTTTCGCTTTACACATTCCCAAACAAGGTAACAAAGAGGCCAAAGGGGATGTTCGCATAACTAAACATCCTCCAAGGAGACCAGCAGAGACGCGTCACCATGTCAATCTTCTTTACGTCTCGCAAGACACCCTTTGGGTGTCTTTCCTCTGGCAATGGGATTCCAACTCTACACAGGTTACCTACCTCACCTCATCCACTTGAACTGCCAAAGCCTTCCCCTCCATAGGCAGCTGATGCCAGCCAATCACGAACATGACACATCCTTGGGAAGCCGAGGCCAGCACCTGCAACCCAATTATGATAGCCTATTCCACGACATCACAAAGGACATGTCCTCATCTTCCCTTCCCTTCCTGTACGGGCCATCAGTGATCCACGCAGGTTTAAATTCAGCACTCATTCCTCTCCCCACTCCACGATGATCCACTTGGCATCAACACTGTGCCGGGAGTTAAAGTAGAGAAGCAAACAAGGGCAGCAGCGAGGCCTAATCCATCAGCCCCTTTCCGCCGATGCCCAACCGAGCTCACCCCTGCCCATTGCTCCAGCCTCACTAGGCACTCAAGAAGCTCACCGTGAAAAACGCAAGAACAGGGAGGGCCACAGGCCTGGCCTGAGGTTCCAGGCACCAACCAGGGACGCTTGCTCTTCTTGGCTTCCAGAATCAACCCCCAAAATGGCATGCACGAAGCGTGATCCTGGCCAAAACTCACCTCCCAACTGCAAGCTAACTGGGCCTAGACCAGCACACACTCTGACTCTTAAGACCAGCAGGAGAGCCTGCCCCCTCGCATTCCCTCAACAGCCATTCAGCAGGGACCCGGGATTCACAGATAACACAGCTTATGTGCAGACACGGTCAACCCTCAGACAGGAGCCCCTCCAATACTGGAGTCCTTGGTGGTGTTTGCATGCATGTCAGCGGAAGACGCTGGCCCTCATTCCTAACTGTCCTCTCCCGCTGAGAGAGGAAACGTGCTGAACCTCAGTTTCGATGACGAGACGGTAGAGTGTTCTCACTCATTTGGCTCAGATTTTCCAAGGAATGCATGCAAGGGTGTCATCATCAATCCAAGCACATGCTGGGACGCTGCAGAACACAACCGGGGTCTGCGCGGGACACTGTACAGGAGCCATGAGCCTGGGCTACCCCAAAAGCCTGGAGAATCCACAGCCCTCAGGCCACTCAGCAAGGGGAACAATCAATCCACTCTTGCAGCCATTGGGCCCGTCTGAGGAAAACCTAATATCTAACGGCACATCTTGGGGTGCTTGAATACCTACCATCCTGAGTTATCCACGACCACGCTCGGGGACATGGGCCCGCCTCACTTTTTCCAGTTCTTCTTAGCACCTCCAGTCATCAGAGCACACGAAGGTCTTCTTGTTTGTGCCGACGGCCAGCCTTTCCCAGCAACTGCACCTGAGAAGTGGACAGAAATCACCGAGGCTTCATAAGTGGACCGGTGTCCTCACAGGACATGATCCATAAAAACAGTTACCTGGCCTTGAGCTCTGAAACTGCTTCCCAAGGACCTCTAACCCTTACCGAGAATTGACTGCATGTCTGATAGTACGACTGCAGGAAGTTACGCACATATGTTGGCCGGTGTCTGAGAGGCTGTATGTGTGTGTTCACACGTGTGGGCGTGTGTGACTGTGACTGCGCATGCGGACGTGCTTGTGGGTTCCTCTGTGTGCCGCTGCATACGCGTCTTGGTCTCTGTGTGTCCCTATGGCCCTGTGAAGAGGAGTCCAACAATAAAAGAAATAGTTTATACACAGCACCCTGGTTAGACCCCTAACTGAAAGGAGAAAGAATCCTGTCAGCTTTAAGAGGCCGCAGACACACTTTGACCCCCAGGGGCTGTTGAAATAGTCCACGGACTCCCGCTCTCCTACAGCCACGCCTTCTGACCAAAACACAAAGCCTCGATGAGACCTGCCTCCGGGCCTTGGCTGTGACATCGACATGCACCTCGAGACTCTGTCAGCTACCAGTATATCTGATGGGCATTTGGGGTCACTCGCAGCACTTCCGGAAGCAAGGGAACTCCCATGGTCGGGCCGACACCGACCGGCAGCTGTCTACTGCCAAGATGCAGTCTGAAAACACTCAAGGGGCTAACGAACGTGGGCCCACGTGCCACTTCTCGCCAACTAGGCCTAATCACTTTCCATTGACCCATGGGAATGCCCACCACAGGAAGTGGTGGGCTTCAGCCACCATGACCCATGTCGGATCCCCATGGCGGAAACTAGTCCACATTCCCAGCCACGTCTCAGGCAGCTCCCATCTTGAATGTTCGCGGCCCTGACCCCTAAGGAAACGCTCAAACCCTTGAAAGCCTCGTCCTACATGCCCTCCTCCAGCCCACAGGGCGACACGACCCTACTGGAAACCACAAACATCTTCAGAACACGGGAACACTGAACACCAAGGAAGACAGACCGCAAGCCTGTCTCCTTTGTTGATGCTGATCCCACACCATGCACCCTGGAAATTCTCCACTGCCTCAGTGACACTACCGAGTAACTCACAGTGATCAAAGGCATGGTCCCCGAGGACCACAGACAGACTTTCAAAGGAAGACCTCTGCCATGCGAGGGAACTTGGAAGCCTGAAAGGGAACAGTGGCTGGCCACGGCAGCACAGCAGGCATGGCAATGGGGCCCCCATCTCTGCCCCACCAATGGACTGCTCCAGATAAACCTCTGGCTGTTCGAAAGGCCTGCGTGCTACACCGGCCGGTCGCGTCATTCCCCCACGGGAGAAACACTTTCGCTTTACACATTGCCAAACAAGGGAACAAAGCGGCCAAAGGGGATGTTCGCATAACTCAACTACCTGCAAGGAGGCCGGCACAGACGCCTCACCATGTCGATCTTCTCTACTTCCCGCAAGACACCCTTTGGGTGTCATTCCTCGGGCAACGGGATCGCAACTCTACACAGCTTACCTACCTCAACTCACCCACTTGAACTGCCAAAGCCATCCGCTCCATAGGCAGCTTATGCCAGCCCATCACGAACAAGACACATTCTTGGGAAGCCGAGGCCAGCGCCTGCAACCCAATGATGACAACCCATCCCACGACATCACACAGGACCTTTCCTCATGATACCTTACCTTTCTCTCCAGGCCAGCAGCCACCACCCAGGCTGAAATGCTTCACTCGATTCACACCCCACTCCACGAAGATCCACCTAGCGCCAACAGTGTGCCGGCAACTTAGCAGAGGAGCTGACAGGGGCAGCACTGAGGCCTAAACCATCAGCCCCCTTCCGCCATCGCCCAACTCCAGCCCACGCCCGCCCACTGCTCCAGCCACACGGGGCAGTCAAGAACCTCACTGCACGAAACACAACAACACAGAGGGCCACAGGCCTGGCCTGAGGCTCCAGGCTCCAACCAGGGAAGCTTGCTCATTTTGGCTTCCATAATCAACCTCGGAAGCAGCATGCACAAAGTGTGATCCTGTCCAAAAATCACCTCTCCAAGATGCAAGCTTACTGGGTCTATACCAGAACACACTCCGACCCTGAAGACTAGCAGGAAAGCCTGCCCTCTTGCATTCCCTCAACGACCTTTTAGCAGGGACCGGGGACTCATAGATGACCCAGCTTATGGGCAGACATGGTCGACCCTCAGACAGGAGCCCCTCCAATGCTGGAGCCCTTAGTGGGGTTTGCATGCCTGTCAGCAGGGGACGTTGGCCCTCACTCCTAACTGTCCCATACTCCCGAGACAGGAAACGTGCTGGACCTCAGTTTCGATGAGGAGACAGTAGAGCGTTCTCACTCATTTTGTTCAGATTTTCCAAGGAATGCATACAAGGGTGTCATCATCGATCCAAGCACATGCTGGGACACTGCAGAACACAAAAGGGAAGGCCGTGGGTCTCTGCAGAGGAGCCATGACCTGGAAGTACTCCAACTGCCTGGGGAATCCACAGTCCTCAGGCCACTCAGCAAGACCAACAATCAATCCACTCTTGCAACCATTGGGCCCATCTGTGGAAATCCTAATATCCAATGGCACATCTTAGTATGGGTGAATGCCTACCGTCCTGAGATATCCACAGCCTTGCTCGGCAACGTGCACCCGCCCCACTTTGTCCAGTTCTCCTTAGCACATCCAGTCATCAGACAACGCGAAGGTCTTCTTCTCTTTGCCGACAGCCAGCCTTACTCTGCAACTGCACCTGAGAAGTGGACAGAAATCAGGCAGGTTTCTGAATTGCACAAGGGTCCTCAGAGAACATGATTTTTGTGAACACTTAACTTGGGCGTGAGCCTGGAACCTGCTTCCCAAGTACCACTATCCCTTACCGAAAACTGATTGTGTGTCTCACAGCACGACTGAAGGAAGTTACGCACGTACATTGCTCGGTGTGTGAGACGCTGTATGTGTGTATTCACACGTGTGGGCGTGTGTGACTGTGACTGTGCACGAGGATGCGTTTGTGGATACCTGTGTGTGCCGCTAAACACGCGTCTTGGTCTCTGGGTATCCCTGTGGCCCTCTGCAGACGCCTCTAACAGTAAACGTCATAGTTTATACACAGCACCCTGGTTGGACCCCCAACTGAAAGGAGAAAGACCCCTGTCAGCTTCATGAGGCCACATGCGAACTTTGAACCCCAGGCTGTCAAAATAGGCCACAGACTCCCGCTCTCCCACAGCCACGCCTTCTGACCAAAGCACAAAGACTGGACGAGACCTCCCTCCCGGCCGTGGGTGTCACACCTATGTGGACCTGGAGATCCTGCCACCTACCACCACATCTGATGTGCCCTTGGGGTCACTCCCAGTGCTCCCGGAAGCAAGGTAACCTCCCATGGGCAGGCTGACACCGACCTGCAGTTGCCGACAGGCAAGATGCAGCCTGGCACTTCTCAAGGGGTTAACGGACTTCGGCCCAAGTGTCTCATCTCGCCACCTAGACCAAATCACTTCCCATGACCCCGTGGGAATGCCCTCAATGGGAAGTGTTGGGCTTCAGCAACCATGACACAGGTTGGAACCCCACAGCGGAAATTAGGCCACCTTCCCGGACACGTATAGGCAAGCTTCCAACTGGTAGGCTTTGCGGCCCTGACCACTGAGGAAACGCTCAAACGCTACACAGCCTCGTCCTAAGTGCCCTCCTCCTGCCTGCAGGGCGACTCGACTCTACTTGAAGCCACAGACATCATGTGAACACGGAGACACTGAACAGCAGGGAAGACACACCGCAAGCCTGTCTGCTTTGATGACGCCCACCCCACCCCATGCATCCTGGCAATTCTCCACTGCCACAGCGACACTACCGAGGCACTCACAGTGATCAAAGGCACTGTCCCCGACGACCACAGACAGACTTTCAACGGAAAACCTTTGCCACACGAGGGGACCTGGAAACTTGAAAGGGCAGAGTGGCTGTCCACGACAGTGCGCCTGGCGTCGCAACAGTGCCCCCACCTCTGTCCCCCCAACGGACTGCTCCAGGTAAACCTCTGGCTGTTCGCAAGCCGAGTCATGCCCCCCCGGGAGAAGCACTTTCGCTTTACACATTCCCAAACAAGGTAACAAAGAGGCCAAAGGGGATGTTCGCATAACTAAACATCCTCCAAGGAGACCAGCAGAGACGCGTCACCATGTCAATCTTCTTTACGTCTCGCAAGACACCCTTTGGGTGTCTTTCCTCTGGCAATGGGATTCCAACTCTACACAGGTTACCTACCTCACCTCATCCACTTGAACTGCCAAAGCCTTCCCCTCCATAGGCAGCTGATGCCAGCCAATCACGAACATGACACATCCTTGGGAAGCCGAGGCCAGCACCTGCAACCCAATTATGATAGCCTATTCCACGACATCACAAAGGACATGTCCTCATCTTCCCTTCCCTTCCTGTACGGGCCATCAGTGATCCACGCAGGTTTAAATTCAGCACTCATTCCTCTCCCCACTCCACGATGACCCACTTGGCATCAACACTGTGCCGGGAGTTAAAGTAGAGAAGCAAACAAGGGCAGCAGCGAGGCCTAATCCATCAGCCCCTTTCCGCCGATGCCCAACCGAGCTCACCCCTGCCCATTGCTCCAGCCTCACTAGGCACTCAAGAAGCTCACCGTGAAAAACGCAAGAACAGGGAGGGCCACAGGCCTGGCCTGAGGTTCCAGGCACCAACCAGGGACGCTTGCTCTTCTTGGCTTCCAGAATCAACCCCCAAAATGGCATGCACGAAGCGTGATCCTGGCCAAAACTCACCTCCCAACTGCAAGCTAACTGGGCCTAGACCAGCACACACTCTGACTCTTAAGACCAGCAGGAGAGCCTGCCCCCTCGCATTCCCTCAACAGCCATTCAGCAGGGACCCGGGATTCACAGATAACACAGCTTATGTGCAGACACGGTCAACCCTCAGACAGGAGACCCTCCAATACTGGAGTCCTTGGTGGTGTTTGCATGCATGTCAGCGGAAGACGCTGGCCCTCATTCCTAACTGTCCTCTCCCCCTGAGAGAGGAAACGTGCTGAACCTCAGTTTCGATGACGAGACGGTAGAGTGTTCTCACTCATTTGGCTCAGATTTTCCAAGGAATGCATGCAAGGGTGTCATCATCAATCCAAGCACATGCTGGGACGCTGCAGAACACAACCGGGGTCTGCGCGGGACACTGTACAGGAGCCATGAGCCTGGGCTACCCCAAAAGCCTGGAGAATCCACAGCCCTCAGGCCACTCAGCAAGGGGAACAATCAATCCACTCTTGCAGCCATTGGGCCCGTCTGAGGAAAACCTAATATCTAACGGCACATCTTGGGGTGCTTGAATACCTACCATCCTGAGTTATCCACGACCACGCTCGGGGACATGGGCCCGCCTCACTTTTTCCAGTTCTTCTTAGCACCTCCAGTCATCAGAGCACACGAAGGTCTTCTTGTTTGTGCCGACGGCCAGCCTTTCCCAGCAACTGCACCTGAGAAGTGGACAGAAATCACCGAGGCTTCATAAGTGGACCGGTGTCCTCACAGGACATGATCCATAAAAACAGTTACCTGGCCTTGAGCTCTGAAACTGCTTCCCAAGGACCTCTAACCCTTACCGAGAATTGACTGCATGTCTGATAGTACGACTGCAGGAAGTTAGGCACATATGTTGGCCGGTGTCTGAGAGGCTGTATGTGTGTGTTCACGCGTGTGCGCATGTGTGACTGTGACTACGCATGCGGACGTGCTTGTGGGTTTCTCTGTGTGCCGCTGCATACGCGTCTTGGTCTCTGTGTGTCCCTATGGCCCTGTGAAGAGGAGTCCAACAATAAAAGAAATAGTTTATACACAGCACCCTGGTTAGACCCCTAACTGAAAGGAGAAAGAATCCTGTCAGCTTTAAGAGGCCGCAGACACACTTTGACCCCCAGGGGCTGTTGAAATAGTCCACGGACTCCCGCTCTCCTACAGCCACGCCTTCTGACCAAAACACAAAGCCTCGATGAGACCTGCCTCCGGGCCTTGGCTGTGACATCGACATGCACCTCGAGACTCTGTCAGCTACCAGTATATCTGATGGGCATTTGGGGTCACTCGCAGCACTTCCGGAAGCAAGGGAACTCCCATGGTCGGGCCGACACCGACCGGCAGCTGTCTACTGCCAAGATGCAGTCTGAAAACACTCAAGGGGCTAACGAACGTGGGCCCACGTGCCACTTCTCGCCAACTAGGCCTAATCACTTTCCATTGACCCATGGGAATGCCCACCACAGGAAGTGGTGGGCTTCAGCCACCATGACCCATGTCGGATCCCCATGGCGGAAACTAGTCCACATTCCCAGCCACGTCTCAGGCAGCTCCCATCTTGAATGTTCGCGGCCCTGACCCCTAAGGAAACGCTCAAACCCTTGAAAGCCTCGTCCTACATGCCCTCCTCCAGCCCACAGGGCGACACGACCCTACTGGAAACCACAAACATCTTCAGAACACGGGAACACTGAACACCAGGGAAGACAGACCGCAAGCCTGTCTCCTTCGTTGATGCTGATCCCACACCATGCATCCTGGAAATTCTCCACTGCCACAGTGACACTACCGAGTAACTCACAGTGATCAAAGGCATGGTCCCCGAGGACCACAGACAAACTTTCAATGGAAGACCTCTGCCATGCGAGGGAACTTGGAAGCCTGAAAGGGAACAGTGGCTGGCCACGGCGGAACAGCAGGCATGGCAATGGGGCCCCCATCTCTGCCCCACCAATGTACTGCTCCAGATAAACCTCTGACTGTTCGAAAGGCCTGCGTGCTACACCGGCCGGTCGCGTCATTCCCCCACGGGAGAAACACTTTCGCTTTACACATTGCCAAACAAGGGAACAAAGCGGCCAAAGGGGATGTTTGCATAACACAACTGCCTGCAAGGAGGCCGGCACAGACGCCTCACCATGTCGATCTTCTCTACTTCCCGCAAGACACCCTTTGGGTGTCATTCCTCGGGCAACGGGATCGCAACTCTACACAGCTTACCTACCTCAACTCACCCACTTGAACTGCCAAAGCCATCCGCTCCATAGGCAGCTTAGGCCAGCCCATCACGAACAAGACACATTCTTGGGAAGCCGAGGCCAGCGCCTGCAACCCAATGATGACAACCCATCCCACGACATCACACAGGACCTTTCCTCATGATACCTTACCTTTCTCTCCAGGCCAGCAGCCACCACCCAGGCTGAAATGCTTCACTCGATCCACACCCCACTCCACGAAGATCCACTTAGCGCCAACAGTGTGCCGGCAACTTCAGCAGCGGAGCTGACAGGGGCAGCACTGAGCCCTAAACCATCAGCCCCCTTCCGCCATCGCCCAACTCCAGCCCACGCCCGCCCACTGCTCCAGCCACACGGGGCAGTCAAGAACCTCACTGCACGAAACACAACAACAGAGAGGGCCACAGGCCTGGCCTGAGGCTCCAGGCTCCAACCAGGGAAGCTTGCTCATTTTGGCTTCCATAATCAACCTCGGAAGCAGCATGCACAAAGTGTGATCCTGTCCAAAAATCACCTCTCCAAGATGCAAGCTTACTGGGTCTATACCAGAACACACTCCGACCCTGAAGACTAGCAGGAAAGCCTGCCCTCTTGCATTCCCTCAACGGCCTTTTAGCAGGGACCGGGGATTCATAGATGACCCAGCTTATGGGCAGACATGGTCGACCCTCAGACAGGAGCCCCTCCAATGCTGGAGCCCTTAGTGGGGTTTGCATGCCTGTCAGCAAGGGACGTTGGCCCTCACTCCTAACTGTCCCATACTCCCGAGACAGGAAACGTGCTGCACCTCAGTTTCGATGAGGAGACGGTAGAGCGTTCTCACTCATTTTGTTCAGATTTTCCAAGGAATGCATACAACGGTGTCATCATCGATCCAAGCACATGCTGGGACACTGCAGAACACAAAAGGGAAGGCCGTGGGTCTCTGCAGAGGAGCCATGACCTGGAAGTACTCCAACTGCCTGGGGAATCCACAGTCCTCAGGCCACTCAGCAAGACCAACAATCAATCCACTCTTGCAACCATTGGGCCCATCTGTGGAAATCCTAATATCCAATGGCACATCTTAGTATGGGTGAATGCCTACCGTCCTGAGATATCCACAGCCTTGCTCGGCAACGTGCACCCACCCCACTTTGTCCAGTTCTCCTTAGCACATCCAGTCATCAGACAACGCGAAGGTCTTCTTCTCTTTGCCGACAGCCAGCCTTACTCTGCAACTGCACCTGAGAAGTGGACAGAAATCAGGCAGGTTTCTGAATTGCACAAGGGTCCTCAGAGAACATGATTTTTGGGAACACTTAACCTGGGCGTGAGCCTGGAACCTGCTTCCCAAGTACCACTATCCCTTACCGAAAACTGATTGTGTGTCTCACAGCACGACTGAAGGAAGTTACGCACGTACATTGCTCGGTGTGTGAGACGCTATATGTGTGTATTCACACGTGTGGGCGTGTGTGACTGTGACTGTGCACGAGGATGCGTTTGTGGATACCTGTGTGTGCCGCTAAACACGCGTCTTGGTCTCTGGGTGTCCCTGTGGCCCTCTGCAGACGCCTCTAACAGTAATCGTCATAGTTTATACACAGCACCCTGGTTGGACCCCCAACTGAAAGGAGAAAGACCCCTGTCAGCTTCATGAGGCCACATGCGAACTTTGAACCCCAGGCTGTCAAAATAGGCCACAGACTCCCGCTCTCCCACAGCCACGCCTTCTGACCAAAGCACAAAGACTGGACGAGACCTCCCTCCCGGCCGTGGGTGTCACACCTATATGGACCTGGAGATCCTGCCACCTACCACCACATCTGATGTGCCCTTGGGGTCACTCCCAGTGCTCCCGGAAGCAAGGTAACCTCCCATGGGCAGGCTGACACCGACCTGCAGTTGCCGACAGGCAAGATGCAGCCTGGCACTTCTCAAGGGGTTAACGGACTTCGGCCCAAGTGCCTCATCTCGCCACCTAGACCAAATCACTTCCCATGACCCCGTGGGAATGCCCTCAATGGGAAGTGTTGGGCTTCAGCAACCATGACACAGGTTGGAACCCCACAGCGGAAATTAGGCCACCTTCCCGGACACGTATAGGCAAGCTTCCAACTGGTAGGCTTTGCGGCCCTGACCACTGAGGAAACGCTCAAACGCTACACAGCCTCGTCCTAAGTGCCCTCCTCCTGCCTGCAGGGCGACTCGACTCTACTTGAAGCCACAGACATCATGTGAACACGGAGACACTGAACAGCAGGGAAGACACACCGCAAGCCTGTCTGCTTTGATGACGCCCACCCCACCCCATGCATCCTGGCAATTCTCCACTGCCACAGCGACACTACCGAGGCACTCACAGTGATCAAAGGCACTGTCCCCGACGACCACAGACAGACTTTCAACGGAAAACCTTTGCCACACGAGGGGACCTGGAAACTTGAAAGGGCACAGTGGCTGTCCACGACAGTGCGCCTGGCGTCGCAACAGTGCCCCCACCTCTGTCCCCCCAACGGACTGCTCCAGGTAAACCTCTGGCTGTTCGCAAGCCGAGTCATGCCCCCCCCCGGGAGAAGCACTTTCGCTTTACACATTCCCAAACAAGGTAACAAAGAGGCCAAAGGGGATGTTCGCATAACTAAACATCCTCCAAGGAGACCAGCAGAGACGCGTCACCATGTCAATCTTCTTTACGTCTCGCAAGACACCCTTTGGGTGTCTTTCCTCTGGCAATGGGATTCCAACTCTACACAGGTTACCTACCTCACCTCATCCACTTGAACTGCCAACGCCTTCCCCTCCATAGGCAGCTGATGCCAGCCAATCACGAACATGACACATCCTTGGGAAGCCGAGGCCAGCACCTGCAACCCAATTATGATAGCCTATTCCACGACATCACAAAGGACATGTCCTCATCTTCCCTTCCCTTCCTGTACGGGCCATCAGTGATCCACGCAGGTTTAAATTCAGCACTCATTCCTCTCCCCACTCCACGATGATCCACTTGGCATCAACACTGTGCCGGGAGTTAAAGTAGAGAAGCAAACAAGGGCAGCAGCGAGGCCTAATCCATCAGCCCCTTTCCGCCGATGCCCAACCGAGCTCACCCCTGCCCATTGCTCCAGCCTCACTAGGCACTCAAGAAGCTCACCGTGAAAAACGCAAGAACAGGGAGGGCCACAGGCCTGGCCTGAGGTTCCAGGCACCAACCAGGGACGCTTGCTCTTCTTGGCTTCCAGAATCAACCCCCAAAATGGCATGCACGAAGCGTGATCCTGGCCAAAACTCACCTCCCAACTGCAAGCTAACTGGGCCTAGACCAGCACACACTCTGACTCTTAAGACCAGCAGGAGAGCCTGCCCCCTCGCATTCCCTCAACAGCCATTCAGCAGGGACCCGGGATTCACAGATAACACAGCTTATGTGCAGACACGGTCAACCCTCAGACAGGAGCCCCTCCAATACTGGAGTCCTTGGTGGTGTTTGCATGCATGTCAGCGGAAGACGCTGGCCCTCATTCCTAACTGTCCTCTCCCGCTGAGAGAGGAAACGTGCTGAACCTCAGTTTCGATGACGAGACGGTAGAGTGTTCTCACTCATTTGGCTCAGATTTTCCAAGGAATGCATGCAAGGGTGTCATCATCAATCCAAGCACATGCTGGGACGCTGCAGAACACAACCGGGGTCTGCGCGGGACACTGTACAGGAGCCATGAGCCTGGGCTACCCCAAAAGCCTGGAGAATCCACAGCCCTCAGGCCACTCAGCAAGGGGAACAATCAATCCACTCTTGCAGCCATTGGGCCCGTCTGAGGAAAACCTAATATCTAACGGCACATCTTGGGGTGCTTGAATACCTACCATCCTGAGTTATCCACGACCACGCTCGGGGACATGGGCCCGCCTCACTTTTTCCAGTTCTTCTTAGCACCTCCAGTCATCAGAGCACACGAAGGTCTTCTTGTTTGTGCCGACGGCCAGCCTTTCCCAGCAACTGCACCTGAGAAGTGGACAGAAATCACCGAGGCTTCATAAGTGGACCGGTGTCCTCACAGGACATGATCCATAAAAACAGTTACCTGGCCTTGAGCTCTGAAACTGCTTCCCAAGGACCTCTAACCCTTACCGAGAATTGACTGCATGTCTGATAGTACGACTGCAGGAAGTTACGCACATATGTTGGCCGGTGTCTGAGAGGCTGTATGTGTGTGTTCACACGTGTGGGCGTGTGTGACTGTGACTGCGCATGCGGACGTGCTTGTGGGTTCCTCTGTGTGCCGCTGCATACGCGTCTTGGTCTCTGTGTGTCCCTATGGCCCTGTGAAGAGGAGTCCAACAATAAAAGAAATAGTTTATACACAGCACCCTGGTTAGACCCCTAACTGAAAGGAGAAAGAATCCTGTCAGCTTTAAGAGGCCGCAGACACACTTTGACCCCCAGGGGCTGTTGAAATAGTCCACGGACTCCCGCTCTCCTACAGCCACGCCTTCTGACCAAAACACAAAGCCTCGATGAGACCTGCCTCCGGGCCTTGGCTGTGACATCGACATGCACCTCGAGACTCTGTCAGCTACCAGTATATCTGATGGGCATTTGGGGTCACTCGCAGCACTTCCGGAAGCAAGGGAACTCCCATGGTCGGGCCGACACCGACCGGCAGCTGTCTACTGCCAAGATGCAGTCTGAAAACACTCAAGGGGCTAACGAACGTGGGCCCACGTGCCACTTCTCGCCAACTAGGCCTAATCACTTTCCATTGACCCATGGGAATGCCCACCACAGGAAGTGGTGGGCTTCAGCCACCATGACCCATGTCGGATCCCCATGGCGGAAACTAGTCCACATTCCCAGCCACGTCTCAGGCAGCTCCCATCTTGAATGTTCGCGGCCCTGACCCCTAAGGAAACGCTCAAACCCTTGAAAGCCTCGTCCTACATGCCCTCCTCCAGCCCACAGGGCGACACGACCCTACTGGAAACCACAAACATCTTCAGAACACGGGAACACTGAACACCAAGGAAGACAGACCGCAAGCCTGTCTCCTTTGTTGATGCTGATCCCACACCATGCACCCTGGAAATTCTCCACTGCCTCAGTGACACTACCGAGTAACTCACAGTGATCAAAGGCATGGTCCCCGAGGACCACAGACAGACTTTCAAAGGAAGACCTCTGCCATGCGAGGGAACTTGGAAGCCTGAAAGGGAACAGTGGCTGGCCACGGCAGCACAGCAGGCATGGCAATGGGGCCCCCATCTCTGCCCCACCAATGGACTGCTCCAGATAAACCTCTGGCTGTTCGAAAGGCCTGCGTGCTACACCGGCCGGTCGCGTCATTCCCCCACGGGAGAAACACTTTCGCTTTACACATTGCCAAACAAGGGAACAAAGCGGCCAAAGGGGATGTTCGCATAACTCAACTACCTGCAAGGAGGCCGGCACAGACGCCTCACCATGTCGATCTTCTCTACTTCCCGCAAGACACCCTTTGGGTGTCATTCCTCGGGCAACGGGATCGCAACTCTACACAGCTTACCTACCTCAACTCACCCACTTGAACTGCCAAAGCCATCCGCTCCATAGGCAGCTTATGCCAGCCCATCACGAACAAGACACATTCTTGGGAAGCCGAGGCCAGCGCCTGCAACCCAATGATGACAACCCATCCCACGACATCACACAGGACCTTTCCTCATGATACCTTACCTTTCTCTCCAGGCCAGCAGCCACCACCCAGGCTGAAATGCTTCACTCGATTCACACCCCACTCCACGAAGATCCACCTAGCGCCAACAGTGTGCCGGCAACTTAGCAGAGGAGCTGACAGGGGCAGCACTGAGGCCTAAACCATCAGCCCCCTTCCGCCATCGCCCAACTCCAGCCCACGCCCGCCCACTGCTCCAGCCACACGGGGCAGTCAAGAACCTCACTGCACGAAACACAACAACACAGAGGGCCACAGGCCTGGCCTGAGGCTCCAGGCTCCAACCAGGGAAGCTTGCTCATTTTGGCTTCCATAATCAACCTCGGAAGCAGCATGCACAAAGTGTGATCCTGTCCAAAAATCACCTCTCCAAGATGCAAGCTTACTGGGTCTATACCAGAACACACTCCGACCCTGAAGACTAGCAGGAAAGCCTGCCCTCTTGCATTCCCTCAACGACCTTTTAGCAGGGACCGGGGACTCATAGATGACCCAGCTTATGGGCAGACATGGTCGACCCTCAGACAGGAGCCCCTCCAATGCTGGAGCCCTTAGTGGGGTTTGCATGCCTGTCAGCAGGGGACGTTGGCCCTCACTCCTAACTGTCCCATACTCCCGAGACAGGAAACGTGCTGGACCTCAGTTTCGATGAGGAGACAGTAGAGCGTTCTCACTCATTTTGTTCAGATTTTCCAAGGAATGCATACAAGGGTGTCATCATCGATCCAAGCACATGCTGGGACACTGCAGAACACAAAAGGGAAGGCCGTGGGTCTCTGCAGAGGAGCCATGACCTGGAAGTACTCCAACTGCCTGGGGAATCCACAGTCCTCAGGCCACTCAGCAAGACCAACAATCAATCCACTCTTGCAACCATTGGGCCCATCTGTGGAAATCCTAATATCCAATGGCACATCTTAGTATGGGTGAATGCCTACCGTCCTGAGATATCCACAGCCTTGCTCGGCAACGTGCACCCGCCCCACTTTGTCCAGTTCTCCTTAGCACATCCAGTCATCAGACAACGCGAAGGTCTTCTTCTCTTTGCCGACAGCCAGCCTTACTCTGCAACTGCACCTGAGAAGTGGACAGAAATCAGGCAGGTTTCTGAATTGCACAAGGGTCCTCAGAGAACATGATTTTTGTGAACACTTAACTTGGGCGTGAGCCTGGAACCTGCTTCCCAAGTACCACTATCCCTTACCGAAAACTGATTGTGTGTCTCACAGCACGACTGAAGGAAGTTACGCACGTACATTGCTCGGTGTGTGAGACGCTGTATGTGTGTATTCACACGTGTGGGCGTGTGTGACTGTGACTGTGCACGAGGATGCGTTTGTGGATACCTGTGTGTGCCGCTAAACACGCGTCTTGGTCTCTGGGTATCCCTGTGGCCCTCTGCAGACGCCTCTAACAGTAAACGTCATAGTTTATACACAGCACCCTGGTTGGACCCCCAACTGAAAGGAGAAAGACCCCTGTCAGCTTCATGAGGCCACATGCGAACTTTGAACCCCAGGCTGTCAAAATAGGCCACAGACTCCCGCTCTCCCACAGCCACGCCTTCTGACCAAAGCACAAAGACTGGACGAGACCTCCCTCCCGGCCGTGGGTGTCACACCTATGTGGACCTGGAGATCCTGCCACCTACCACCACATCTGATGTGCCCTTGGGGTCACTCCCAGTGCTCCCGGAAGCAAGGTAACCTCCCATGGGCAGGCTGACACCGACCTGCAGTTGCCGACAGGCAAGATGCAGCCTGGCACTTCTCAAGGGGTTAACGGACTTCGGCCCAAGTGTCTCATCTCGCCACCTAGACCAAATCACTTCCCATGACCCCGTGGGAATGCCCTCAATGGGAAGTGTTGGGCTTCAGCAACCATGACACAGGTTGGAACCCCACAGCGGAAATTAGGCCACCTTCCCGGACACGTATAGGCAAGCTTCCAACTGGTAGGCTTTGCGGCCCTGACCACTGAGGAAACGCTCAAACGCTACACAGCCTCGTCCTAAGTGCCCTCCTCCTGCCTGCAGGGCGACTCGACTCTACTTGAAGCCACAGACATCATGTGAACACGGAGACACTGAACAGCAGGGAAGACACACCGCAAGCCTGTCTGCTTTGATGACGCCCACCCCACCCCATGCATCCTGGCAATTCTCCACTGCCACAGCGACACTACCGAGGCACTCACAGTGATCAAAGGCACTGTCCCCGACGACCACAGACAGACTTTCAACGGAAAACCTTTGCCACACGAGGGGACCTGGAAACTTGAAAGGGCAGAGTGGCTGTCCACGACAGTGCGCCTGGCGTCGCAACAGTGCCCCCACCTCTGTCCCCCCAACGGACTGCTCCAGGTAAACCTCTGGCTGTTCGCAAGCCGAGTCATGCCCCCCCGGGAGAAGCACTTTCGCTTTACACATTCCCAAACAAGGTAACAAAGAGGCCAAAGGGGATGTTCGCATAACTAAACATCCTCCAAGGAGACCAGCAGAGACGCGTCACCATGTCAATCTTCTTTACGTCTCGCAAGACACCCTTTGGGTGTCTTTCCTCTGGCAATGGGATTCCAACTCTACACAGGTTACCTACCTCACCTCATCCACTTGAACTGCCAAAGCCTTCCCCTCCATAGGCAGCTGATGCCAGCCAATCACGAACATGACACATCCTTGGGAAGCCGAGGCCAGCACCTGCAACCCAATTATGATAGCCTATTCCACGACATCACAAAGGACATGTCCTCATCTTCCCTTCCCTTCCTGTACGGGCCATCAGTGATCCACGCAGGTTTAAATTCAGCACTCATTCCTCTCCCCACTCCACGATGACCCACTTGGCATCAACACTGTGCCGGGAGTTAAAGTAGAGAAGCAAACAAGGGCAGCAGCGAGGCCTAATCCATCAGCCCCTTTCCGCCGATGCCCAACCGAGCTCACCCCTGCCCATTGCTCCAGCCTCACTAGGCACTCAAGAAGCTCACCGTGAAAAACGCAAGAACAGGGAGGGCCACAGGCCTGGCCTGAGGTTCCAGGCACCAACCAGGGACGCTTGCTCTTCTTGGCTTCCAGAATCAACCCCCAAAATGGCATGCACGAAGCGTGATCCTGGCCAAAACTCACCTCCCAACTGCAAGCTAACTGGGCCTAGACCAGCACACACTCTGACTCTTAAGACCAGCAGGAGAGCCTGCCCCCTCGCATTCCCTCAACAGCCATTCAGCAGGGACCCGGGATTCACAGATAACACAGCTTATGTGCAGACACGGTCAACCCTCAGACAGGAGACCCTCCAATACTGGAGTCCTTGGTGGTGTTTGCATGCATGTCAGCGGAAGACGCTGGCCCTCATTCCTAACTGTCCTCTCCCCCTGAGAGAGGAAACGTGCTGAACCTCAGTTTCGATGACGAGACGGTAGAGTGTTCTCACTCATTTGGCTCAGATTTTCCAAGGAATGCATGCAAGGGTGTCATCATCAATCCAAGCACATGCTGGGACGCTGCAGAACACAACCGGGGTCTGCGCGGGACACTGTACAGGAGCCATGAGCCTGGGCTACCCCAAAAGCCTGGAGAATCCACAGCCCTCAGGCCACTCAGCAAGGGGAACAATCAATCCACTCTTGCAGCCATTGGGCCCGTCTGAGGAAAACCTAATATCTAACGGCACATCTTGGGGTGCTTGAATACCTACCATCCTGAGTTATCCACGACCACGCTCGGGGACATGGGCCCGCCTCACTTTTTCCAGTTCTTCTTAGCACCTCCAGTCATCAGAGCACACGAAGGTCTTCTTGTTTGTGCCGACGGCCAGCCTTTCCCAGCAACTGCACCTGAGAAGTGGACAGAAATCACCGAGGCTTCATAAGTGGACCGGTGTCCTCACAGGACATGATCCATAAAAACAGTTACCTGGCCTTGAGCTCTGAAACTGCTTCCCAAGGACCTCTAACCCTTACCGAGAATTGACTGCATGTCTGATAGTACGACTGCAGGAAGTTAGGCACATATGTTGGCCGGTGTCTGAGAGGCTGTATGTGTGTGTTCACGCGTGTGCGCATGTGTGACTGTGACTACGCATGCGGACGTGCTTGTGGGTTTCTCTGTGTGCCGCTGCATACGCGTCTTGGTCTCTGTGTGTCCCTATGGCCCTGTGAAGAGGAGTCCAACAATAAAAGAAATAGTTTATACACAGCACCCTGGTTAGACCCCTAACTGAAAGGAGAAAGAATCCTGTCAGCTTTAAGAGGCCGCAGACACACTTTGACCCCCAGGGGCTGTTGAAATAGTCCACGGACTCCCGCTCTCCTACAGCCACGCCTTCTGACCAAAACACAAAGCCTCGATGAGACCTGCCTCCGGGCCTTGGCTGTGACATCGACATGCACCTCGAGACTCTGTCAGCTACCAGTATATCTGATGGGCATTTGGGGTCACTCGCAGCACTTCCGGAAGCAAGGGAACTCCCATGGTCGGGCCGACACCGACCGGCAGCTGTCTACTGCCAAGATGCAGTCTGAAAACACTCAAGGGTCTAACGAACGTGGGCACATGTGCCACTTCTCGCCAACTAGGCCTAATCACTTTCCATTGACCCGTGGGAATGCCCACCACAGGAAGTGGTGGGCTTCAGCCACCATGACCCATGTCAGATCCCCACGGCGGAAACTAGTCCACATTCCCAGCCACGTCTCAGGCAGCTCCCATCTTGAATGTTCGCGGCCCTGACCCCTAAGGAAACGCTCAAACCCTTGAAAGCCTCGTCCTACATGCCCTCCTCCAGCCCACAGGGCGACACGACCCTACTGGAAACCACAAACATCTTCAGAACACGGGAACACTGAACACCAGGGAAGACAGACCGCAAGCCTGTCTCCTTTGTTGATGCTGATCCCACACCATGCATCCTGGAAATTCTCCACTGCCACAGTGACACTGCCGAGTAACTCACAGTGATCAAAGGCATGGTCCCCGAGGACCACAGACAAACTTTCAATGGAAGACCTCTGCCATGCGAGGGAACTTGGAAGCCTGAAAGGGAACAGTGGCTGGCCACGGCGGAACAGCAGGCATGGCAATGGTGCCCCCATCTCTGCCCCACCAATGGACTGCTCCAGATAAACCTCTGACTGTTCGAAAGGCCTGCGTGCTACACCGGCCGGTCGCGTCATTCCCCCACGGGAGAAACACTTTCGCTTTACACATTGCCAAACAAGGGAACAAAGTGGCCAAAGGGGATGTTTGCATAACTCAACTACCTGCAAGGAGGCCGGCACAGACGCCTCACCATGTCGATCTTCTCTACTTCCCGCAAGACACCCTTTGGGTGTCATTCCTCGGGCAACGGGATCGCAACTCTACACAGCTTACCTACCTCAACTCACCCACTTGAACTGCCAAAGCCATCCTCTCCATAGGCAGCTTAGGCCAGCCCATCACGAACAAGACACATTCTTGGGAAGCCGAGGCCAGCGCCTGCAACCCAATGATGACAACCCATCCCACGACATCACACAGGACCTTTCCTCATGATACCTTACCTTTCTCTCCAGGCCAGCAGCCACCACCCAGGCTGAAATGCTTCACTCGATCCACACCCCACTCCACGAAGATCCACTTAGCGCCAACTGTGTGCCGGCAACTTCAGCAGAGGAGCTGACAGGGGCAGCACTGAGGCCTAAACCATCAGCCCCCTTCTGCCATCGCCCAACTCCAGCCCAGGCCCGCCCACTGCTCCAGCCACACGGGGCAGTCAAGAACCTCACTGCACGAAACACAACAACAGAGAGGGCCACAGGCCTGGCCTGAGGCTCCAGGCTCCAACCAGTGAAGCTTGCTCATTTTGGCTTCCATAATCAACCTCGGAAGCAGCATGCACAAAGTGTGATCCTGTCCAAAAATCACCTCTCCAAGATGCAAGCTTACTGGGTCTATACCAGAACACACTCCGACCCTGAAGACTAGCAGGAAAGCCTGCCCTCTTGCATTCCCTCAACGGCCTTTTAGCAGGGACCGGGGATTCATAGATGACCCAGCTTATGGGCAGACATGGTCGACCCTCAGACAGGAGCCCCTCCAATGCTGGAGCCCTTAGTGGGGTTTGCATGCCTGTCAGCAAGGGACGTTGGCCCTCACTCCTAACTGTCCCATACTCCCGAGACAGGAAACGTGCTGGACCTCAGTTTCGATGAGGAGACGGTAGAGCGTTCTCACTCATTTTGTTCAGATTTTCCAAGGAATGCATACAAGGGTGTCATCATCGATCCAAGCACATGCTGGGACGCTGCAGAACACAAAAGGGAAGGCCGTGGGTCTCTGCAGAGGAGCCATGACCTGGAAGTACTCCAACTGCCTGGGGAATCCACAGTCCTCAGGCCACTCAGCAAGACCAACAATCAATCCACTCTTGCAACCATTGGGCCCATCTGTGGAAATCCTAATATCCAATGGCACATCTTAGTATGGGTGAATGCCTACCGTCCTTAGATATCCACAGCCTTGCTCGGCAACGTGCACCCACCCCACTTTGTCCAGTTCTCCTTAGCACATCCAGTCATCAGACAACGCGAAGGTCTTCTTCTCTTTGCCGACAGCCAGCCTTACTCTGCAACTGCACCTGAGAAGTGGACAGAAATCAGGCAGGTTTCTGAATTGCACAAGGGTCCTCAGAGAACATGATTTTTGGGAACACTTAACCTGGGCGTGAGCCTGGAACCTGCTTCCCAAGTACCACTATCCCTTACCGAAAACTGATTGTGTGTCTCACAGCACGACTGAAGGAAGTTACGCACGTACATTGCTCGGTGTGTGAGACGCTATATGTGTGTATTCACACGTGTGGGCGTGTGTGACTGTGACTGTGCACGAGGATGCGTTTGTGGATACCTGTGTGTGCCGCTAAACACGCGTCTTGGTCTCTGGGTGTCCCTGTGGCCCTCTGCAGACGCCTCTAACAGTAATCGTCATAGTTTATACACAGCACCCTGGTTGGACCCCCAACTGAAAGGAGAAAGACCCCTGTCAGCTTCATGAGGCCACATGCGAACTTTGAACCCCAGGCTGTCAAAATAGGCCACAGACTCCCGCTCTCCCACAGCCACGCCTTCTGACCAAAGCACAAAGACTGGACGAGACCTCCCTCCCGGCCGTGGGTGTCACACCTATATGGACCTGGAGATCCTGCCACCTACCACCACATCTGATGTGCCCTTGGGGTCACTCCCAGTGCTCCCGGAAGCAAGGTAACCTCCCATGGGCAGGCTGACACCGACCTGCAGTTGCCGACAGGCAAGATGCAGCCTGGCACTTCTCAAGGGGTTAACAGACTTCGGCCCAAGTGCCTCATCTCGCCACCTAGACCAAATCACTTCCCATGACCCCGTGGGAATGCCCTCAATGGGAAGTGTTGGGCTTCAGCAACCATGACACAGGTTGGAACCCCACAGCGGAAATTAGGCCACCTTCCCGGACACGTATAGGCAAGCTTCCAACTGGTAGGCTTTGCGGCCCTGACCACTGAGGAAACGCTCAAACGCTACACAGCCTCGTCCTAAGTGCCCTCCTCCTGCCTGCAGGGCGACTCGACTCTACTTGAAGCCACAGACATCATGTGAACACGGAGACACTGAACAGCAGGGAAGACACACCGCAAGCCTGTCTGCTTTGATGACGCCCACCCCACCCCATGCATCCTGGCAATTCTCCACTGCCACAGCGACACTACCGAGGCACTCACAGTGATCAAAGGCACTGTCCCCGACGACCACAGACAGACTTTCAACGGAAAACCTTTGCCACACGAGGGGACCTGGAAACTTGAAAGGGCACAGTGGCTGTCCACGACAGTGCGCCTGGCGTCGCAACAGTGCCCCCACCTCTGTCCCCCCAACGGACTGCTCCAGGTAAACCTCTGGCTGTTCGCAAGCCGAGTCATGCCCCCCCCCGGGAGAAGCACTTTCGCTTTACACATTCCCAAACAAGGTAACAAAGAGGCCAAAGGGGATGTTCGCATAACTAAACATCCTCCAAGGAGGCCAGCAGAGACGCGTCACCATGTCAATCTTCTTTACGTCTCGCAAGACACCCTTTGGGTGTCTTTCCTCTGGCAATGGGATTCCAACTCTACACAGGTTACCTACCTCACCTCATCCACTTGAACTGCCAAAGCCTTCCCCTCCATAGGCAGCTGATGCCAGCCAATCACGAACATGACACATCCTTGGGAAGCCGAGGCCAGCACCTGCAACCCAATTATGATAGCCTATTCCACGACATCACAAAGGACATGTCCTCATCTTCCCTTCCCTTCCTGTACGGGCCATCAGTGATCCACGCAGGTTTAAATTCAGCACTCATTCCTCTCCCCACTCCACGATGACCCACTTGGCATCAACACTGTGCCGGGAGTTAAAGTAGAGAAGCAAACAAGGGCAGCAGCGAGGCCTAATCCATCAGCCCCTTTCCGCCGATGCCCAACCGAGCTCACCCCTGCCCATTGCTCCAGCCTCACTAGGCACTCAAGAAGCTCACCGTGAAAAACGCAAGAACAGGGAGGGCCACAGGCCTGGCCTGAGGTTCCAGGCACCAACCAGGGACGCTTGCTCTTCTTGGCTTCCAGAATCAACCCCCAAAATGGCATGCACGAAGCGTGATCCTGGCCAAAACTCACCTCCCAACTGCAAGCTAACTGGGCCTAGACCAGCACACACTCTGACTCTTAAGACCAGCAGGAGAGCCTGCCCCCTCGCATTCCCTCAACAGCCATTCAGCAGGGACCCGGGATTCACAGATAACACAGCTTATGTGCAGACACGGTCAACCCTCAGACAGGAGACCCTCCAATACTGGAGTCCTTGGTGGTGTTTGCATGCATGTCAGCGGAAGACGCTGGCCCTCATTCCTAACTGTCCTCTCCCCCTGAGAGAGGAAACGTGCTGAACCTCAGTTTCGATGACGAGACGGTAGAGTGTTCTCACTCATTTGGCTCAGATTTTCCAAGGAATGCATGCAAGGGTGTCATCATCAATCCAAGCACATGCTGGGACGCTGCAGAACACAACCGGGGTCTGCGCGGGACACTGTACAGGAGCCATGAGCCTGGGCTACCCCTAAAGCCTGGAGAATCCACAGCCCTCAGGCCACTCAGCAAGGGGAACAATCAATCCACTCTTGCAGCCATTGGGCCCGTCTGAGGAAAACCTAATATCTAACGGCACATCTTGGGGTGCTTGAATACCTACCATCCTGAGTTATCCACGACCACGCTCGGGGACATGGGCCCGCCTCACTTTTTCCAGTTCTTCTTAGCACCTCCAGTCATCAGAGCACACGAAGGTCTTCTTGTTTGTGCCGACGGCCAGCCTTTCCCAGCAACTGCACCTGAGAAGTGGACAGAAATCACCGAGGCTTCATAAGTGGACCGGTGTCCTCACAGGACATGATCCATAAAAACATTTACCTGGCCTTGAGCTCTGAAACTGCTTCCCAAGGACCTCTAACCCTTACCGAGAATTGACTGCATGTCTGATAGTACGACTGCAGGAAGTTAGGCACATATGTTGGCCGGTGTCTGAGAGGCTGTATGTGTGTGTTCACGCGTGTGCGCATGTGTGACTGTGACTACGCATGCGGACGTGCTTGTGGGTTTCTCTGTGTGCCGCTGCATACGCGTCTTGGTCTCTGTGTGTCCCTATGGCCCTGTGAAGAGGAGTCCAACAATAAAAGAAATAGTTTATACACAGCACCCTGGTTAGACCCCTAACTGAAAGGAGAAAGAATCCTGTCAGCTTTAAGAGGCCGCAGACACACTTTGACCCCCAGGGGCTGTTGAAATAGTCCACGGACTCCCGCTCTCCTACAGCCACGCCTTCTGACCAAAACACAAAGCCTCGATGAGACCTGCCTCCGGGCCTTGGCTGTGACATCGACATGCACCTCGAGACTCTGTCAGCTACCAGTATATCTGATGGGCATTTGGGGTCACTCGCAGCACTTCCGGAAGCAAGGGAACTCCCATGGTCGGGCCGACACCGACCGGCAGCTGTCTACTGCCAAGATGCAGTCTGAAAACACTCAAGGGGCTAACGAACGTGGGCCCACGTGCCACTTCTCGCCAACTAGGCCTAATCACTTTCCATTGACCCGTGGGAATGCCCACCACAGGAAGTGGTGGGCTTCAGCCACCATGACCCATGTCGGATCCCCATGGCGGAAACTAGTCCACATTCCCAGCCACGTCTCAGGCAGCTCCCATCTTGAATGTTCGCGGCCCTGACCCCTAAGGAAACGCTCAAACCCTTGAAAGCCTCGTCCTACATGCCCTCCTCCAGCCCACAGGGCGACACGACCCTACTGGAAACCACAAACATCTTCAGAACACGGGAACACTGAACACCAGGGAAGACAGACCGCAAGCCTGTCTCCTTCGTTGATGCTGATCCCACACCATGCATCCTGGAAATTCTCCACTGCCACAGTGACACTACCGAGTAACTCACAGTGATCAAAGGCATGGTCCCCGAGGACCACAGACAAACTTTCAATGGAAGACCTCTGCCATGCGAGGGAACTTGGAAGCCTGAAAGGGAACAGTGGCTGGCCACGGCGGAACAGCAGGCATGGCAATGGGGCCCCCATCTCTGCCCCACCAATGTACTGCTCCAGATAAACCTCTGACTGTTCGAAAGGCCTGCGTGCTACACCGGCCGGTCGCGTCATTCCCCCACGGGAGAAACACTTTCGCTTTACACATTGCCAAACAAGGGAACAAAGCGGCCAAAGGGGATGTTTGCATAATTCAACTGCCTGCAAGGAGGCCGGCACAGACGCCTCACCATGTCGATCTTCTCTACTTCCCGCAAGACACCCTTTGGGTGTCATTCCTCGGGCAACGGGATCGCAACTCTACACAGCTTACCTACCTCAACTCACCCACTTGAACTGCCAAAGCCATCCGCTCCATAGGCAGCTTAGGCCAGCCCATCACGAACAAGACACATTCTTGGGAAGCCAAGGCCAGCGCCTGCAACCCAATGATGACAACCCATCCCACGACATCACACAGGACCTTTCCTCATGATACCTTACCTTTCTCTCCAGGCCAGCAGCCACCACCCAGGCTGAAATGCTTCACTCGATCCACACCCCACTCCACGAAGATCCACTTAGCGCCAACAGTGTGCCGGCAACTTCAGCAGAGGAGCTGACAGGGGCAGCACTGAGCCCTAAACCATCAGCCCCCTTCCGCCATCGCCCAACTCCAGCCCACGCCCGCCCACTGCTCCAGCCACACGGGGCAGTCAAGAACCTCACTGCACGAAACACAACAACAGAGAGGGCCACAGGCCTGGCCTGAGGCTCCAGGCTCCAACCAGGGAAGCTTGCTCATTTTGGCTTCCATAATCAACCTCGGAAGCAGCATGCACAAAGTGTGATCCTGTCCAAAAATCACCTCTCCAAGATGCAAGCTTACTGGGTCTATACCAGAACACACTCCGACCCTGAAGACTAGCAGGAAAGCCTGCCCTCTTGCATTCCCTCAACGGCCTTTTAGCAGGGACCGGGGATTCATAGATGACCCAGCTTATGGGCAGACATGGTCGACCCTCAGACAGGAGCCCCTCCAATGCTGGAGCCCTTAGTGGGGTTTGCATGCCTGTCAGCAAGGGACGTTGGCCCTCACTCCTAATTGTCCCATACTCCCGAGACAGGAAACGTGCTGGACCTCAGTTTCGATGAGGAGACGGTAGAGCGTTCTCACTCATTTTGTTCAGATTTTCCAAGGAATGCATACAACGGTGTCATCATCGATCCAAGCACATGCTGGGACACTGCAGAACACAAAAGGGAAGGCCGTGGGTCTCTGCAGAGGAGCCATGACCTGGAAGTACTCCAACTGCCTGGGGAATCCACAGTCCTCAGGCCACTCAGCAAGACCAACAATCAATCCACTCTTGCAACCATTGGGCCCATCTGTGGAAATCCTAATATCCAATGGCACATCTTAGTATGGGTGAATGCCTACCGTCCTGAGATATCCACAGCCTTGCTCGGCAACGTGCACCCACCCCACTTTGTCCAGTTCTCCTTAGCACATCCAGTCATCAGACAACGCGAAGGTCTTCTTCTCTTTGCCGACAGCCAGCCTTACTCTGCAACTGCACCTGAGAAGTGGACAGAAATCAGGCAGGTTTCTGAATTGCACAAGGGTCCTCAGAGAACATGATTTTTGGGAACACTTAACCTGGGCGTGAGCCTGGAACCTGCTTCCCAAGTACCACTATCCCTTACCGAAAACTGATTGTGTGTCTCACAGCACGACTGAAGGAAGTTACGCACGTACATTGCTCGGTGTGTGAGACGCTATATGTGTGTATTCACACGTGTGGGCGTGTGTGACTGTGACTGTGCACGAGGATGCGTTTGTGGATACCTGTGTGTGCCGCTAAACACGCGTCTTGGTCTCTGGGTGTCCCTGTGGCCCTCTGCAGACGCCTCTAACAGTAATCGTCATAGTTTATACACAGCACCCTGGTTGGACCCCCAACTGAAAGGAGAAAGACCCCTGTCAGCTTCATGAGGCCACATGCGAACTTTGAACCCCAGGCTGTCAAAATAGGCCACAGACTCCCGCTCTCCCACAGCCACGCCTTCTGACCAAAGCACAAAGACTGGACGAGACCTCCCTCCCGGCCGTGGGTGTCACACCTATATGGACCTGGAGATCCTGCCACCTACCACCACATCTGATGTGCCCTTGGGGTCACTCCCAGTGCTCCCGGAAGCAAGGTAACCTCCCATGGGCAGGCTGACACCGACCTGCAGTTGCCGACAGGCAAGATGCAGCCTGGCACTTCTCAAGGGGTTAACGGACTTCGGCCCAAGTGCCTCATCTCGCCACCTAGACCAAATCACTTCCCATGACCCCGTGGGAATGCCCTCAATGGGAAGTGTTGGGCTTCAGCAACCATGACACAGGTTGGAACCACACAGCGGAAATTAGGCCACCTTCCCGGACACGTATAGGCAAGCTTCCAACTGGTAGGCTTTGCGGCCCTGACCACTGAGGAAACGCTCAAACGCTACACAGCCTCGTCCTAAGTGCCCTCCTCCTGCCTGCAGGGCGACTCGACTCTACTTGAAGCCACAGACATCATGTGAACACGGAGACACTGAACAGCAGGGAAGACACACCGCAAGCCTGTCTGCTTTGATGACGCCCACCCCACCCCATGCATCCTGGCAATTCTCCACTGCCACAGCGACACTACCGAGGCACTCACAGTGATCAAAGGCACTGTCCCCGACGACCACAGACAGACTTTCAACGGAAAACCTTTGCCACACGAGGGGACCTGGAAACTTGAAAGGGCACAGTGGCTGTCCACGACAGTGCGCCTGGCGTCGCAACAGTGCCCCCACCTCTGTCCCCCCAACGGACTGCTCCAGGTAAACCTCTGGCTGTTCGCAAGCCGAGTCATGCCCCCCCCCGGGAGAAGCACTTTCGCTTTACACATTCCCAAACAAGGTAACAAAGAGGCCAAAGGGGATGTTCGCATAACTAAACATCCTCCAAGGAGGCCAGCAGAGACGCGTCACCATGTCAATCTTCTTTACGTCTCGCAAGACACCCTTTGGGTGTCTTTCCTCTGGCAATGGGATTCCAACTCTACACAGGTTACCTACCTCACCTCATCCACTTGAACTGCCAAAGCCTTCCCCTCCATAGGCAGCTGATGCCAGCCAATCACGAACATGACACATCCTTGGGAAGCCGAGGCCAGCACCTGCAACCCAATTATGATAGCCTATTCCACGACATCACAAAGGACATGTCCTCATCTTCCCTTCCCTTCCTGTACGGGCCATCAGTGATCCACGCAGGTTTAAATTCAGCACTCATTCCTCTCCCCACTCCACGATGACCCACTTGGCATCAACACTGTGCCGGGAGTTAAAGTAGAGAAGCAAACAAGGGCAGCAGCGAGGCCTAATCCATCAGCCCCTTTCCGCCGATGCCCAACCGAGCTCACCCCTGCCCATTGCTCCAGCCTCACTAGGCACTCAAGAAGCTCACCGTGAAAAACGCAAGAACAGGGAGGGCCACAGGCCTGGCCTGAGGTTCCAGGCACCAACCAGGGACGCTTGCTCTTCTTGGCTTCCAGAATCAACCCCCAAAATGGCATGCACGAAGCGTGATCCTGGCCAAAACTCACCTCCCAACTGCAAGCTAACTGGGCCTAGACCAGCACACACTCTGACTCTTAAGACCAGCAGGAGAGCCTGCCCCCTCGCATTCCCTCAACAGCCATTCAGCAGGGACCCGGGATTCACAGATAACACAGCTTATGTGCAGACACGGTCAACCCTCAGACAGGAGACCCTCCAATACTGGAGTCCTTGGTGGTGTTTGCATGCATGTCAGCGGAAGACGCTGGCCCTCATTCCTAACTGTCCTCTCCCCCTGAGAGAGGAAACGTGCTGAACCTCAGTTTCGATGACGAGACGGTAGAGTGTTCTCACTCATTTGGCTCAGATTTTCCAAGGAATGCATGCAAGGGTGTCATCATCAATCCAAGCACATGCTGGGACGCTGCAGAACACAACCGGGGTCTGCGCGGGACACTGTACAGGAGCCATGAGCCTGGGCTACCCCTAAAGCCTGGAGAATCCACAGCCCTCAGGCCACTCAGCAAGGGGAACAATCAATCCACTCTTGCAGCCATTGGGCCCGTCTGAGGAAAACCTAATATCTAACGGCACATCTTGGGGTGCTTGAATACCTACCATCCTGAGTTATCCACGACCACGCTCGGGGACATGGGCCCGCCTCACTTTTTCCAGTTCTTCTTAGCACCTCCAGTCATCAGAGCACACGAAGGTCTTCTTGTTTGTGCCGACGGCCAGCCTTTCCCAGCAACTGCACCTGAGAAGTGGACAGAAATCACCGAGGCTTCATAAGTGGACTGGTGTCCTCACAGGACATGATCCATAAAAACAGTTACCTGGCCTTGAGCTCTGAAACTGCTTCCCAAGGACCTCTAACCCTTACCGAGAATTGACTGCATGTCTGATAGTACGACTGCAGGAAGTTAGGCACATATGTTGGCCGGTGTCTGAGAGGCTGTATGTGTGTGTTCACGCGTGTGCGCATGTGTGACTGTGACTACGCATGCGGACGTGCTTGTGGGTTTCTCTGTGTGCCGCTGCATACGCGTCTTGGTCTCTGTGTGTCCCTATGGCCCTGTGAAGAGGAGTCCAACAATAAAAGAAATAGTTTATACACAGCACCCTGGTTAGACCCCTAACTGAAAGGAGAAAGAATCCTGTCAGCTTTAAGAGGCCGCAGACACACTTTGACCCCCAGGGGCTGTTGAAATAGTCCACGGACTCCCGCTCTCCTACAGCCACGCCTTCTGACCAAAACACAAAGCCTCGATGAGACCTGCCTCCGGGCCTTGGCTGTGACATCGACATGCACCTCGAGACTCTGTCAGCTACCAGTATATCTGATGGGCATTTGGGGTCACTCGCAGCACTTCCGGAAGCAAGGGAACTCCCATGGTCGGGCCGACACCGACCGGCAGCTGTCTACTGCCAAGATGCAGTCTGAAAACATTCAAGGGGCTAACGAACGTGGGCCCACGTGCCACTTCTCGCCAACTAGGCCTAATCACTTTCCATTGACCCGTGGGAATGCCCACCACAGGAAGTGGTGGGCTTCAGCCACCATGATCCATGTCAGATCCCCACGGCGGAAACTAGTCCACATTCCCAGCCACGTCTCAGGCAGCTCCCATCTTGAATGTTCGCGGCCCTGACCCCTAAGGAAACGCTCAAACCCTTGAAAGCCTCGTCCTACATGCCCTCCTCCAGCCCACAGGGCGACACGACCCTACTGGAAACCACAAACATCTTCAGAACACGGGAACACTGAACACCAGGGAAGACAGACCGCAAGCCTGTCTCCTTTGTTGATGCTGATCCCACACCATGCATCCTGGAAATTCTCCACTGCCACAGTGACACTGCCGAGTAACTCACAGTGATCAAAGGCATGGTCCCCGAGGACCACAGACAAACTTTCAATGGAAGACCTCTGCCATGCGAGGGAACTTGGAAGCCTGAAAGGGAACAGTGGCTGGCCACGGCGGAACAGCAGGCATGGCAATGGTGCCCCCATCTCTGCCCCACCAATGGACTGCTCCAGATAAACCTCTGACTGTTCGAAAGGCCTGCGTGCTACACCGGCCGGTCGCGTCATTCCCCCACGGGAGAAACACTTTCGCTTTACACATTGCCAAACAAGGGAACAAAGCGGCCAAAGGGGATGTTTGCATAACTCAACTACCTGCAAGGAGGCCGGCACAGACGCCTCACCATGTCGATCTTCTCTACTTCCCGCAAGACACCCTTTGGGTGTCATTCCTCGGGCAACGGGATCGCAACTCTACACAGCTTACCTACCTCAACTCACCCACTTGAACTGCCAAAGCCATCCTCTCCATAGGCAGCTTAGGCCAGCCCATCACGAACAAGACACATTCTTGGGAAGCCGAGGCCAGCGCCTGCAACCCAATGATGACAACCCATCCCACGACATCACACAGGACCTTTCCTCATGATACCTTACCTTTCTCTCCAGGCCAGCAGCCACCACCCAGGCTGAAATGCTTCACTCGATCCACACCCCACTCCACGAAGATCCACTTAGCGCCAACTGTGTGCCGGCAACTTCAGCAGAGGAGCTGACAGGGGCAGCACTGAGGCCTAAACCATCAGCCCCCTTCTGCCATCGCCCAACTCCAGCCCAGGCCCGCCCACTGCTCCAGCCACACGGGGCAGTCAAGAACCTCACTGCACGAAACACAACAACAGAGAGGGCCACAGGCCTGGCCTGAGGCTCCAGGCTCCAACCAGTGAAGCTTGCTCATTTTGGCTTCCATAATCAACCTCGGAAGCAGCATGCACAAAGTGTGATCCTGTCCAAAAATCACCTCTCCAAGATGCAAGCTTACTGGGTCTATACCAGAACACACTCCGACCCTGAAGACTAGCAGGAAAGCCTGCCCTCTTGCATTCCCTCAACGGCCTTTTAGCAGGGACCGGGGATTCATAGATGACCCAGCTTATGGGCAGACATGGTCGACCCTCAGACAGGAGCCCCTCCAATGCTGGAGCCCTTAGTGGGGTTTGCATGCCTGTCAGCAAGGGACGTTGGCCCTCACTCCTAACTGTCCCATACTCCCGAGACAGGAAACGTGCTGGACCTCAGTTTCGATGAGGAGACGGTAGAGCGTTCTCACTCATTTTGTTCAGATTTTCCAAGGAATGCATACAAGGGTGTCATCATCGATCCAAGCACATGCTGGGACGCTGCAGAACACAAAAGGGAAGGCCGTGGGTCTCTGCAGAGGAGCCATGACCTGGAAGTACTCCAACTGCCTGGGGAATCCACAGTCCTCAGGCCACTCAGCAAGACCAACAATCAATCCACTCTTGCAACCATTGGGCCCATCTGTGGAAATCCTAATATCCAATGGCACATCTTAGTATGGGTGAATGCCTACCGTCCTTAGATATCCACAGCCTTGCTCGGCAACGTGCACCCACCCCACTTTGTCCAGTTCTCCTTAGCACATCCAGTCATCAGACAACGCGAAGGTCTTCTTCTCTTTGCCGACAGCCAGCCTTACTCTGCAACTGCACCTGAGAAGTGGACAGAAATCAGGCAGGTTTCTGAATTGCACAAGGGTCCTCAGAGAACATGATTTTTGGGAACACTTAACCTGGGCGTGAGCCTGGAACCTGCTTCCCAAGTACCACTATCCCTTACCGAAAACTGATTGTGTGTCTCACAGCACGACTGAAGGAAGTTACGCACGTACATTGCTCGGTGTGTGAGACGCTATATGTGTGTATTCACACGTGTGGGCGTGTGTGACTGTGACTGTGCACGAGGATGCGTTTGTGGATACCTGTGTGTGCCGCTAAACACGCGTCTTGGTCTCTGGGTGTCCCTGTGGCCCTCTGCAGACGCCTCTAACAGTAATCGTCATAGTTTATACACAGCACCCTGGTTGGACCCCCAACTGAAAGGAGAAAGACCCCTGTCAGCTTCATGAGGCCACATGCGAACTTTGAACCCCAGGCTGTCAAAATAGGCCACAGACTCCCGCTCTCCCACAGCCACGCCTTCTGACCAAAGCACAAAGACTGGACGAGACCTCCCTCCCGGCCGTGGGTGTCACACCTATATGGACCTGGAGATCCTGCCACCTACCACCACATCTGATGTGCCCTTGGGGTCACTCCCAGTGCTCCCGGAAGCAAGGTAACCTCCCATGGGCAGGCTGACACCGACCTGCAGTTGCCGACAGGCAAGATGCAGCCTGGCACTTCTCAAGGGGTTAACGGACTTCGGCCCAAGTGCCTCATCTCGCCACCTAGACCAAATCACTTCCCATGACCCCGTGGGAATGCCCTCAATGGGAAGTGTTGGGCTTCAGCAACCATGACACAGGTTGGAACCACACAGCGGAAATTAGGCCACCTTCCCGGACACGTATAGGCAAGCTTCCAACTGGTAGGCTTTGCGGCCCTGACCACTGAGGAAACGCTCAAACGCTACACAGCCTCGTCCTAAGTGCCCTCCTCCTGCCTGCAGGGCGACTCGACTCTACTTGAAGCCACAGACATCATGTGAACACGGAGACACTGAACAGCAGGGAAGACACACCGCAAGCCTGTCTGCTTTGATGACGCCCACCCCACCCCATGCATCCTGGCAATTCTCCACTGCCACAGCGACACTACCGAGGCACTCACAGTGATCAAAGGCACTGTCCCCGACGACCACAGACAGACTTTCAACGGAAAACCTTTGCCACACGAGGGGACCTGGAAACTTGAAAGGGCACAGTGGCTGTCCACGACAGTGCGCCTGGCGTCGCAACAGTGCCCCCACCTCTGTCCCCCCAACGGACTGCTCCAGGTAAACCTCTGGCTGTTCGCAAGCCGAGTCATGCCCCCCCCCGGGAGAAGCACTTTCGCTTTACACATTCCCAAACAAGGTAACAAAGAGGCCAAAGGGGATGTTCGCATAACTAAACATCCTCCAAGGAGGCCAGCAGAGACGCGTCACCATGTCAATCTTCTTTACGTCTCGCAAGACACCCTTTGGGTGTCTTTCCTCTGGCAATGGGATTCCAACTCTACACAGGTTACCTACCTCACCTCATCCACTTGAACTGCCAAAGCCTTCCCCTCCATAGGCAGCTGATGCCAGCCAATCACGAACATGACACATCCTTGGGAAGCCGAGGCCAGCACCTGCAACCCAATTATGATAGCCTATTCCACGACATCACAAAGGACATGTCCTCATCTTCCCTTCCCTTCCTGTACGGGCCATCAGTGATCCACGCAGGTTTAAATTCAGCACTCATTCCTCTCCCCACTCCACGATGACCCACTTGGCATCAACACTGTGCCGGGAGTTAAAGTAGAGAAGCAAACAAGGGCAGCAGCGAGGCCTAATCCATCAGCCCCTTTCCGCCGATGCCCAACCGAGCTCACCCCTGCCCATTGCTCCAGCCTCACTAGGCACTCAAGAAGCTCACCGTGAAAAACGCAAGAACAGGGAGGGCCACAGGCCTGGCCTGAGGTTCCAGGCACCAACCAGGGACGCTTGCTCTTCTTGGCTTCCAGAATCAACCCCCAAAATGGCATGCACGAAGCGTGATCCTGGCCAAAACTCACCTCCCAACTGCAAGCTAACTGGGCCTAGACCAGCACACACTCTGACTCTTAAGACCAGCAGGAGAGCCTGCCCCCTCGCATTCCCTCAACAGCCATTCAGCAGGGACCCGGGATTCACAGATAACACAGCTTATGTGCAGACACGGTCAACCCTCAGACAGGAGACCCTCCAATACTGGAGTCCTTGGTGGTGTTTGCATGCATGTCAGCGGAAGACGCTGGCCCTCATTCCTAACTGTCCTCTCCCCCTGAGAGAGGAAACGTGCTGAACCTCAGTTTCGATGACGAGACGGTAGAGTGTTCTCACTCATTTGGCTCAGATTTTCCAAGGAATGCATGCAAGGGTGTCATCATCAATCCAAGCACATGCTGGGACGCTGCAGAACACAACCGGGGTCTGCGCGGGACACTGTACAGGAGCCATGAGCCTGGGCTACCCCTAAAGCCTGGAGAATCCACAGCCCTCAGGCCACTCAGCAAGGGGAACAATCAATCCACTCTTGCAGCCATTGGGCCCGTCTGAGGAAAACCTAATATCTAACGGCACATCTTGGGGTGCTTGAATACCTACCATCCTGAGTTATCCACGACCACGCTCGGGGACATGGGCCCGCCTCACTTTTTCCAGTTCTTCTTAGCACCTCCAGTCATCAGAGCACACGAAGGTCTTCTTGTTTGTGCCGACGGCCAGCCTTTCCCAGCAACTGCACCTGAGAAGTGGACAGAAATCACCGAGGCTTCATAAGTGGACCGGTGTCCTCACAGGACATGATCCATAAAAACAGTTACCTGGCCTTGAGCTCTGAAACTGCTTCCCAAGGACCTCTAACCCTTACCGAGAATTGACTGCATGTCTGATAGTACGACTGCAGGAAGTTAGGCACATATGTTGGCCGGTGTCTGAGAGGCTGTATGTGTGTGTTCACGCGTGTGCGCATGTGTGACTGTGACTACGCATGCGGACGTGCTTGTGGGTTTCTCTGTGTGCCGCTGCATACGCGTCTTGGTCTCTGTGTGTCCCTATGGCCCTGTGAAGAGGAGTCCAACAATAAAAGAAATAGTTTATACACAGCACCCTGGTTAGACCCCTAACTGAAAGGAGAAAGAATCCTGTCAGCTTTAAGAGGCCGCAGACACACTTTGACCCCCAGGGGCTGTTGAAATAGTCCACGGACTCCCGCTCTCCTACAGCCACGCCTTCTGACCAAAACACAAAGCCTCGATGAGACCTGCCTCCGGGCCTTGGCTGTGACATCGACATGCACCTCGAGACTCTGTCAGCTACCAGTATATCTGATGGGCATTTGGGGTCACTCGCAGCACTTCCGGAAGCAAGGGAACTCCCATGGTCGGGCCGACACCGACCGGCAGCTGTCTACTGCCAAGATGCAGTCTGAAAACATTCAAGGGGCTAACGAACGTGGGCCCACGTGCCACTTCTCGCCAACTAGGCCTAATCACTTTCCATTGACCCGTGGGAATGCCCACCACAGGAAGTGGTGGGCTTCAGCCACCATGAC
>NW_028122432.1:0-82596 GCF_965194805.1 Balaenoptera borealis | reverse complement strand
AGAAGAACTGCTACCTGTACAGATGGAATATGAGCTAGTGAAAAAAATGAAACGATGCCATTTCCAGCACCACAGATGAGTCTAGAAGTAATCACGCAACTTGGAGTAAGTGAGAAAGCGAAAAACACATATCCTATCGTATCACATATAGGTGTTACCTAAAAAATGATACAAACAAAGATATTTCCACAGAGAAACACTTTCATAGATTCATTAAAAAACTTATGGTTCACCAAATGGACAGGTGTGAGGATTGGATACATTACCATATTGAGGTTAACAGAGAGATACAAACACATGTGAAATATAGAATCACCAAAGACCTACGCAATACCAAGAGAAGACTACTCAACATTGTGTCATAACCTACATGGGAAAAGGATCCGAAGAAGAATAGATATATGTATATGTGTGAAAGAACCACATCTTGCACACCTAGAACAAACAAAACATTGTAATCAAGTTTGCTGTGAGAAAAAATAAAAATTAAGTTAAAAATACCAACGAGAAGTAAGGAGACATAAACTTAAAGGGCTTTTTCCTCGCACATTCCATTCTAATTTACAACCTAGAACACCACTTCCAGTAAGGCTCTGTTGCCCTAGTAACCAGATTTGGTAAAGGAGAAATGCTGCCGCCTTGTGGCCGATTCCCGCAAGAGCAGCTTTTAACCCCCAGCTAATGGTCACTTACCATTCACAAGGACTCAGGGCTGTAAAGGACACCTGCCCTCAAAATTGTGCTGAGGTAGGGAATGGATAAAAAAATTCAAAACAGGCAAAATGTTCACGAAGATAGTATGAAGAGGTAAGTTTTACTCACTCTCTTTTTAAAAAAAGGAAAATGGATAAAAGCTCAGCCTCAGGAAGTATTAGACTCATGCAATCTAATCTACAAAAAGTTTTCAACTCACACCAGTCGACTGACCATTGGCAAAAAGTCTACAAACAATAAATGCTGAAGAGGTTTAAGAGAACTGTGTACCCTCTAGCTGCTGGTGAGATGTAAAAGGGTTAAACGCTAATAATGAGAACAGAAAGAAGCTGCGTTGAAAAGAAAAATTGAGGTACCATTCAATCCAGCAGGCGCACCAAAGGGCCTCTCACCTGAGAAGACCAGAATGAAGAAGACCCGGGCTGCAAAAGCTGCACTGCAGCCTTATTCACAATAGACAAGACAGTGAAGCAACCAAAATGTCCATCAACAGACGAAAGGATAAAGAAGAAGTGGTCCATGTACACAATGAATACTAGCCATGGAAAACAATGAAACACTGCTCTTTGAGGCACCATAGATGATCTTGGAGATAATCACAGAACATGAGGTAAGTCAGAAAGGAAAAGTCCTATAACCTATGATATCACTTATAGGCGTTATCTAATAACTGACACAAATGAACATATTTCCACAGAGAAAGGCAATCACAGACTTATTAAAAAAAAAAAACTATGCTTATCTAAAAGGAAAGGTGGGGGAATGGATACATGAAGATTAGCGTTACCATATGTATACAAATACATATTATATACATATATCAAAAAGACCGACCATATAGCAAGGAAGGATTACGGAACACTCTGTAATAATTACACGGGAAGAGGATCTCTACATAAATAGGTATATATGATATGTAGATGAACCAGAGTGTGTACACCTTGGACAAGCAACATTCTAACCATTACCCGAATTGAAAAATTAAAACAAACGAACTAGGAGTAATGAGACATAAACTTATGGGGGTTTTCCTGGCACATTCCATCCAAATTGAAAACCTAGGCAGACAACTTCCAGAACGGCTCTGCTGCCCTAGTACCCAGATTTGGGAATCGAGAAATGCTGCATCCTTGTGGCCGTTTCCCACAACAGCAGCTTTGAACCCACTGCAAAAGGTCACTAATTATTCACCAATTGCAGGTCTGTAAATGACACCGGCCCTCCAAAAAATACTGAGGTCGAAAATCGACCAAAAAATTCTAGAGTGCAACCTTCCAAAAAGAAAATTTGAAGAGGTATATTACACTCACACTTTCTTTCTTTTTTTCTTTTAACAGAAAAGTAAAAGGCGTGGAAAAATGATGAATTGTAGGAATTTTTACAGACATGTAAACCCAAATTACAAAAACCTGTCAGCTCACACCAGTCAGAATGGCCATCAACAAAAATGCTGCAAACTAGAAATGCTGACGTGATTGTGGAGAAATGCGTACCCTCGATTCTAAGGGGGACGTGTAAGAGCCACTAATGAAAGCACAATTGAGGTGCCTTGAAAAGGTAAACGTTGAGCTACCATACCAGTCAATCAATCATACCCACTGCTGGGTCTATCCCCTGAGAAAAGGAAAATCAAAAATCACAGGCTGGCAATCCTGCACTCCAGCAATATTTACCATAGGCAACACTTGGAAGCAACGAAAATGTCCATCAACAGAGGAATGCACCAAGAAGAAGTGGTCCATGTACACATGGAATATTAGCCATGGAAAACATTGAAGCACTGCTCTTTGAGGCACCATAGATGAGCCTGGAGATAATCACAAAACATGAAGTAGGTCGGAAAGCAAAACACCTATATCCTATATTATCACTTATGGCATTATCTAATAACTGGCACAGATGAACGTATTTCCAAAGAGAAAGACCCTCACAGGCTGAGAAAACAAACTATGCTCATCTGAAAGGAAAGGAGGGGGGAAATTGAGAAATGAAGATTAGTGTTACTATACATATACAAATACATATTTTGTACATGTATCAAAAAGACCGAACATATAGCAAGGGAGGTTGACGGAACACTGTAATATTTTACATGGGAAGAGGATCTGTACATTAATAGACATACATAATGTACAAATGAACCAGATTGTGTACACCTAGGATAAACAATATTCTAAACTTTACCCAGATTAAAAAAACTTTTAAAAACCAAGAAGAAGTAATGAGACATAAACTTATGGGGATTTCTCCTGGCAAATTCCATTCTAATTTACAACCTAGGACAATGACTTCCAGAAAGGCTCTGCTGCCCTAGTACCCAGATTGGGGAATGGAGAAATGCTACCTCCTTGTGGCCGTTTCCCACAACAGCAGGTTTGAACCCACTGCGAAAGGTCACTAAATTTTCACCAACTTGCAGTTCTGTAAATGACACCTGCCCTCCAGAAAATTTCTGGGGTCAAAAATCGACCAAAAAATTCAAAAGAGGGCAACCTTCGAAGAAGACAATTTCAAGAGCTACATTGTACTCACGGTTTTTTCTTTTAAGAGAAAAGAGAACGATGTAGGAATATGATGAATTTTAAAAAATTTAATGACAGGCATACCCATATTACAAAAACCTATCAGCTCACAGCAGTCAGAATGGCCATTAGGAAAAATGCTGCAAAAAATAAACGGTGAAGGGAGTGTGGAGAAATGCGTACCCTCGGTTGTAAGGGGGGGCATGTAAAGAGCCACTAATGAAAACACAGTGTAGGTGCTTTGAAAAGGGAAACATTGAGCTACCAGTCAATCAATCACAACCACTGCTTGGCCTATCACCTGAGAAAATGAGAATCAAAAAGTCACAGGCTGGCAAACCTGTACGCCAGCAAGATTTACCATAGCCAGCACTTGGAAGCAATGAAAATGTCCATCAACCGAGGAATGCACCAAGAAGAAGTGGTCCACGTACACAATGGAATATTACTCTAATAATAAATATAAATGAAATTTAAAAACAAACAAAAGCAAGGAGACATCAACATTTGTGGGTTTATCCGGGCACATGGCACTCTAACTTATAACCGAAGAACACCACTGGCCGGTAGGTCTGTTTCCCTAGTACCAGCAAGGGGAACGTAGAAAGGCTGCCGCTCTCTGGCCGTTACCTGCAAAAGCAGGTTTAAAGCCTGAGCTAATGGTCACTTCATATGAACAAGTACTGCAGGGCTGTAAATGAAACCTGCCCTCAAAATGTCTTGAGGGAGATAATGGCCAAAATATTTCAAATGGTGACACATACTTTAAGAAAACACTTTGAAGAAATAAGCTCTAATCACAGCTGGAAAAATAAAAAGGACATGTCTTAAAGATCAATTTCAACGCATTATGAGACACATGCAAATTCAACCACAAAGAGGTATCAGCTCACACCACTCAGAATAACCATCAGCAAAAACTACAAAGAATAAATCCTGAAGGAGCTGGGAAGAAATACATACCCTCCACTTTAAGTGGGACGTAACCTGGAAAGAGCCACTAAGGAGAACAGAATAGAGGTGCCTGTAAAAGGTAAACATTGAGCTACCATATGTTCCAGCAGACCTATTCCTGGACCTATAAACTAAGAAGACAGAATTGGAAGGACACAGGCACGCAAATCTGCATTGCATAGTATTACAGTAGCCAAGATATGGAAGTAACCAAAAAGTCCACCGACAGATGGGTGGACAAAGAAGAACTGCTACCTGTACAGATGGAATATGAGCTAGTGAAAAAAATGAAACGATGCCATTTCCAGCACCACAGATGAGTCTAGAAGTAATCACGCAACTTGGAGTAAGTGAGAAAGCGAAAAACACATATCCTATCGTATCACATATAGGTGTTACCTAAAAAATGATACAAACAAAGATATTTCCACAGAGAAACACTTTCATAGATTCATTAAAAAACTTATGGTTCACCAAATGGACAGGTGTGAGGATTGGATACATTACCATATTGAGGTTAACAGAGAGATACAAACACATGTGAAATATAGAATCACCAAAGACCTACGCAATACCAAGAGAAGACTACTCAACATTGTGTCATAACCTACATGGGAAAAGGATCCGAAGAAGAATAGATATATGTATATGTGTGAAAGAACCACATCTTGCACACCTAGAACAAACAAAACATTGTAATCAAGTTTGCTGTGAGAAAAAATAAAAATTAAGTTAAAAATACCAACGAGAAGTAAGGAGACATAAACTTAAAGGGCTTTTTCCTCGCACATTCCATTCTAATTTACAACCTAGAACACCACTTCCAGTAAGGCTCTGTTGCCCTAGTAACCAGATTTGGTAAAGGAGAAATGCTGCCGCCTTGTGGCCGATTCCCGCAAGAGCAGCTTTTAACCCCCAGCTAATGGTCACTTACCATTCACAAGGACTCAGGGCTGTAAAGGACACCTGCCCTCAAAATTGTGCTGAGGTAGGGAATGGATAAAAAAATTCAAAACAGGCAAAATGTTCACGAAGATAGTATGAAGAGGTAAGTTTTACTCACTCTCTTTTTAAAAAAAGGAAAATGGATAAAAGCTCAGCCTCAGGAAGTATTAGACTCATGCAATCTAATCTACAAAAAGTTTTCAACTCACACCAGTCGACTGACCATTGGCAAAAAGTCTACAAACAATAAATGCTGAAGAGGTTTAAGAGAACTGTGTACCCTCTAGCTGCTGGTGAGATGTAAAAGGGTTAAACGCTAATAATGAGAACAGAAAGAAGCTGCGTTGAAAAGAAAAATTGAGGTACCATTCAATCCAGCAGGCGCACCAAAGGGCCTCTCACCTGAGAAGACCAGAATGAAGAAGACCCGGGCTGCAAAAGCTGCACTGCAGCCTTATTCACAATAGACAAGACAGTGAAGCAACCAAAATGTCCATCAACAGACGAAAGGATAAAGAAGAAGTGGTCCATGTACACAATGAATACTAGCCATGGAAAACAATGAAACACTGCTCTTTGAGGCACCATAGATGATCTTGGAGATAATCACAGAACATGAGGTAAGTCAGAAAGGAAAAGTCCTATAACCTATGATATCACTTATAGGCGTTATCTAATAACTGACACAAATGAACATATTTCCACAGAGAAAGGCAATCACAGACTTATTAAAAAAAAAAAACTATGCTTATCTAAAAGGAAAGGTGGGGGGAATGGATACATGAAGATTAGCGTTACCATATGTATACAAATACATATTATATACATATATCAAAAAGACCGACCATATAGCAAGGAAGGATTACGGAACACTCTGTAATAATTTACACGGGAAGAGGATCTCTACATAAATAGGTATATATGATATGTAGATGAACCAGAGTGTGTACACCTTGGACAAGCAACATTCTAACCATTACCCGAATTGAAAAAATTAAAACAACGAACTAGGAGTAATGAGACATAAACTTATGGGGGGTTTTCCTGGCACATTCCATCCAAATTGAAAACCTAGGCAGACAACTTCCAGAACGGCTCTGCTGCCCTAGTACCCAGATTTGGGAATCGAGAAATGCTGCATCCTTGTGGCCGTTTCCCACAACAGCAGCTTTGAACCCACTGCAAAAGGTCACTAATTATTCACCAATTGCAGGTCTGTAAATGACACCGGCCCTCCAAAAAATACTGAGGTCGAAAATCGACCAAAAAATTCTAGAGTGCAACCTTCCAAAAAGAAAATTTGAAGAGGTATATTACACTCACACTTTCTTTCTTTTTTCTTTTAACAGAAAAGTAAAAGGCGTGGAAAAATGATGAATTGTAGGAATTTTTACAGACATGTAAACCCAAATTACAAAAACCTGTCAGCTCACACCAGTCAGAATGGCCATCAACAAAAATGCTGCAAACTAGAAATGCTGACGTGATTGTGGAGAAATGCGTACCCTCGATTCTAAGGGGGACGTGGTAAGAGCCACTAATGAAAGCACAATTGAGGTGCCTTGAAAAGGTAAACGTTGAGCTACCATACCAGTCAATCAATCATACCCACTGCTGGGTCTATCCCCTGAGAAAAGGAAAATCAAAAATCACAGGCTGGCAATCCTGCACTCCAGCAATATTTACCATAGGCAACACTTGGAAGCAACGAAAATGTCCATCAACAGAGGAATGCACCAAGAAGAAGTGGTCCATGTACACATGGAATATTAGCCATGGAAAACATTGAAGCACTGCTCTTTGAGGCACCATAGATGAGCCTGGAGATAATCACAAAACATGAAGTAGGTCGGAAAGCAAAACACCTATATCCTATATTATCACTTATGGCATTATCTAATAACTGGCACAGATGAACGTATTTCCAAAGAGAAAGACCCTCACAGGCTGAGAAAACAAACTATGCTCATCTGAAAGGAAAGGAGGGGGGAAATTGAGAAATGAAGATTAGTGTTACTATACATATACAAATACATATTTTGTACATGTATCAAAAAGACCGAACATATAGCAAGGGAGGTTGACGGAACACTGTAATATTTTACATGGGAAGAGGATCTGTACATTAATAGACATACATAATGTACAAATGAACCAGATTGTGTACACCTAGGATAAACAATATTCTAAACTTTACCCAGATTAAAAAACTTTTAAAAACCAAGAAGAAGTAATGAGACATAAACTTATGGGGATTTCTCCTGGCAAATTCCATTCTAATTTACAACCTAGGACAATGACTTCCAGAAAGGCTCTGCTGCCCTAGTACCCAGATTGGGGAATGGAGAAATGCTACCTCCTTGTGGCCGTTTCCCACAACAGCAGGTTTGAACCCACTGCGAAAGGTCACTAAATTTTCACCAACTTGCAGTTCTGTAAATGACACCTGCCCTCCAGAAAATTTCTGGGGTCAAAAATCGACCAAAAAATTCAAAAGAGGGCAACCTTCGAAGAAGACAATTTCAAGAGCTACATTGTACTCACGGTTTTTTCTTTTAAGAGAAAAGAGAACGATGTAGGAATATGATGAATTTTAAAAAATTTAATGACAGGCATACCCATATTACAAAAACCTATCAGCTCACAGCAGTCAGAATGGCCATTAGGAAAAATGCTGCAAAAAATAAACGGTGAAGGGAGTGTGGAGAAATGCGTACCCTCGGTTGTAAGGGGGGGCATGTAAAGAGCCACTAATGAAAACACAGTGTAGGTGCTTTGAAAAGGGAAACATTGAGCTACCAGTCAATCAATCACAACCACTGCTTGGCCTATCACCTGAGAAAATGAGAATCAAAAAGTCACAGGCTGGCAAACCTGTACGCCAGCAAGATTTACCATAGCCAGCACTTGGAAGCAATGAAAATGTCCATCAACCGAGGAATGCACCAAGAAGAAGTGGTCCACGTACACAATGGAATATTACTCTAATAATAAATATAAATGAAATTTAAAAACAAACAAAAGCAAGGAGACATCAACATTTGTGGGTTTATCCGGGCACATGGCACTCTAACTTATAACCGAAGAACACCACTGGCCGGTAGGTCTGTTTCCCTAGTACCAGCAAGGGGAACGTAGAAAGGCTGCCGCTCTCTGGCCGTTACCTGCAAAAGCAGGTTTAAAGCCTGAGCTAATGGTCACTTCATATGAACAAGTACTGCAGGGCTGTAAATGAAACCTGCCCTCAAAATGTCTTGAGGGAGATAATGGCCAAAATATTTCAAATGGTGACACATACTTTAAGAAAACACTTTGAAGAAATAAGCTCTAATCACAGCTGGAAAAATAAAAAGGACATGTCTTAAAGATCAATTTCAACGCATTATGAGACACATGCAAATTCAACCACAAAGAGGTATCAGCTCACACCACTCAGAATAACCATCAGCAAAAACTACAAAGAATAAATCCTGAAGGAGCTGGGAAGAAATACATACCCTCCACTTTAAGTGGGACGTAACCTGGAAAGAGCCACTAAGGAGAACAGAATAGAGGTGCCTGTAAAAGGTAAACATTGAGCTACCATATGTTCCAGCAGACCTATTCCTGGACCTATAAACTAAGAAGACAGAATTGGAAGGACACAGGCACGCAAATCTGCATTGCATAGTATTACAGTAGCCAAGATATGGAAGTAACCAAAAAGTCCACCGACAGATGGGTGGACAAAGAAGAACTGCTACCTGTACAGATGGAATATGAGCTAGTGAAAAAAATGAAACGATGCCATTTCCAGCACCACAGATGAGTCTAGAAGTAATCACGCAACTTGGAGTAAGTGAGAAAGCGAAAAACACATATCCTATCGTATCACATATAGGTGTTACCTAAAAAATGATACAAACAAAGATATTTCCACAGAGAAACACTTTCATAGATTCATTAAAAAACTTATGGTTCACCAAATGGACAGGTGTGAGGATTGGATACATTACCATATTGAGGTTAACAGAGAGATACAAACACATGTGAAATATAGAATCACCAAAGACCTACGCAATACCAAGAGAAGACTACTCAACATTGTGTCATAACCTACATGGGAAAAGGATCCGAAGAAGAATAGATATATGTATATGTGTGAAAGAACCACATCTTGCACACCTAGAACAAACAAAACATTGTAATCAAGTTTGCTGTGAGAAAAAATAAAAATTAAGTTAAAAATACCAACAAGAAGTAAGGAGACATAAACTTAAAGGGCTTTTTCCTCGCACATTCCATTCTAATTTACAACCTAGAACACCACTTCCAGTAAGGCTCTGTTGCCCTAGTAACCAGATTTGGTAAAGGAGAAATGCTGCCGCCTTGTGGCCGATTCCCGCAAGAGCAGCTTTTAACCCCCAGCTAATGGTCACTTACCATTCACAAGGACTCAGGGCTGTAAAGGACACCTGCCCTCAAAATTGTGCTGAGGTAGGGAATGGATAAAAAAATTCAAAACAGGCAAAATGTTCACGAAGATAGTATGAAGAGGTAAGTTTTACTCACTCTCTTTTTAAAAAAAGGAAAATGGATAAAAGCTCAGCCTCAGGAAGTATTAGACTCATGCAATCTAATCTACAAAAAGTTTTCAACTCACACCAGTCGACTGACCATTGGCAAAAAGTCTACAAACAATAAATGCTGAAGAGGTTTAAGAGAACTGTGTACCCTCTAGCTGCTGGTGAGATGTAAAAGGGTTAAACGCTAATAATGAGAACAGAAAGAAGCTGCGTTGAAAAGAAAAATTGAGGTACCATTCAATCCAGCAGGCGCACCAAAGGGCCTCTCACCTGAGAAGACCAGAATGAAGAAGACCCGGGCTGCAAAAGCTGCACTGCAGCCTTATTCACAATAGACAAGACAGTGAAGCAACCAAAATGTCCATCAACAGACGAAAGGATAAAGAAGAAGTGGTCCATGTACACAATGAATACTAGCCATGGAAAACAATGAAACACTGCTCTTTGAGGCACCATAGATGATCTTGGAGATAATCACAGAACATGAGGTAAGTCAGAAAGGAAAAGTCCTATAACCTATGATATCACTTATAGGCGTTATCTAATAACTGACACAAATGAACATATTTCCACAGAGAAAGGCAATCACAGACTTATTAAAAAAAAAAAACTATGCTTATCTAAAAGGAAAGGTGGGGGGAATGGATACATGAAGATTAGCGTTACCATATGTATACAAATACATATTATATACATATATCAAAAAGACCGACCATATAGCAAGGAAGGATTACGGAACACTCTGTAATAATTTACACGGGAAGAGGATCTCTACATAAATAGGTATATATGATATGTAGATGAACCAGAGTGTGTACACCTTGGACAAGCAACATTCTAACCATTACCCGAATTGAAAAAATTAAAACAACGAACTAGGAGTAATGAGACATAAACTTATGGGGGGTTTTCCTGGCACATTCCATCCAAATTGAAAACCTAGGCAGACAACTTCCAGAACGGCTCTGCTGCCCTAGTACCCAGATTTGGGAATCGAGAAATGCTGCATCCTTGTGGCCGTTTCCCACAACAGCAGCTTTGAACCCACTGCAAAAGGTCACTAATTATTCACCAATTGCAGGTCTGTAAATGACACCGGCCCTCCAAAAAATACTGAGGTCGAAAATCGACCAAAAAATTCTAGAGTGCAACCTTCCAAAAAGAAAATTTGAAGAGGTATATTACACTCACACTTTCTTTCTTTTTTCTTTTAACAGAAAAGTAAAAGGCGTGGAAAAATGATGAATTGTAGGAATTTTTACAGACATGTAAACCCAAATTACAAAAACCTGTCAGCTCACACCAGTCAGAATGGCCATCAACAAAAATGCTGCAAACTAGAAATGCTGACGTGATTGTGGAGAAATGCGTACCCTCGATTCTAAGGGGGACGTGGTAAGAGCCACTAATGAAAGCACAATTGAGGTGCCTTGAAAAGGTAAACGTTGAGCTACCATACCAGTCAATCAATCATACCCACTGCTGGGTCTATCCCCTGAGAAAAGGAAAATCAAAAATCACAGGCTGGCAATCCTGCACTCCAGCAATATTTACCATAGGCAACACTTGGAAGCAACGAAAATGTCCATCAACAGAGGAATGCACCAAGAAGAAGTGGTCCATGTACACATGGAATATTAGCCATGGAAAACATTGAAGCACTGCTCTTTGAGGCACCATAGATGAGCCTGGAGATAATCACAAAACATGAAGTAGGTCGGAAAGCAAAACACCTATATCCTATATTATCACTTATGGCATTATCTAATAACTGGCACAGATGAACGTATTTCCAAAGAGAAAGACCCTCACAGGCTGAGAAAACAAACTATGCTCATCTGAAAGGAAAGGAGGGGGGAAATTGAGAAATGAAGATTAGTGTTACTATACATATACAAATACATATTTTGTACATGTATCAAAAAGACCGAACATATAGCAAGGGAGGTTGACGGAACACTGTAATATTTTACATGGGAAGAGGATCTGTACATTAATAGACATACATAATGTACAAATGAACCAGATTGTGTACACCTAGGATAAACAATATTCTAAACTTTACCCAGATTAAAAAACTTTTAAAAACCAAGAAGAAGTAATGAGACATAAACTTATGGGGATTTCTCCTGGCAAATTCCATTCTAATTTACAACCTAGGACAATGACTTCCAGAAAGGCTCTGCTGCCCTAGTACCCAGATTGGGGAATGGAGAAATGCTACCTCCTTGTGGCCGTTTCCCACAACAGCAGGTTTGAACCCACTGCGAAAGGTCACTAAATTTTCACCAACTTGCAGTTCTGTAAATGACACCTGCCCTCCAGAAAATTTCTGGGGTCAAAAATCGACCAAAAAATTCAAAAGAGGGCAACCTTCGAAGAAGACAATTTCAAGAGCTACATTGTACTCACGGTTTTTTCTTTTAAGAGAAAAGAGAACGATGTAGGAATATGATGAATTTTAAAAAATTTAATGACAGGCATACCCATATTACAAAAACCTATCAGCTCACAGCAGTCAGAATGGCCATTAGGAAAAATGCTGCAAAAAATAAACGGTGAAGGGAGTGTGGAGAAATGCGTACCCTCGGTTGTAAGGGGGGGCATGTAAAGAGCCACTAATGAAAACACAGTGTAGGTGCTTTGAAAAGGGAAACATTGAGCTACCAGTCAATCAATCACAACCACTGCTTGGCCTATCACCTGAGAAAATGAGAATCAAAAAGTCACAGGCTGGCAAACCTGTACGCCAGCAAGATTTACCATAGCCAGCACTTGGAAGCAATGAAAATGTCCATCAACCGAGGAATGCACCAAGAAGAAGTGGTCCACGTACACAATGGAATATTACTCTAATAATAAATATAAATGAAATTTAAAAACAAACAAAAGCAAGGAGACATCAACATTTGTGGGTTTATCCGGGCACATGGCACTCTAACTTATAACCGAAGAACACCACTGGCCGGTAGGTCTGTTTCCCTAGTACCAGCAAGGGGAACGTAGAAAGGCTGCCGCTCTCTGGCCGTTACCTGCAAAAGCAGGTTTAAAGCCTGAGCTAATGGTCACTTCATATGAACAAGTACTGCAGGGCTGTAAATGAAACCTGCCCTCAAAATGTCTTGAGGGAGATAATGGCCAAAATATTTCAAATGGTGACACATACTTTAAGAAAACACTTTGAAGAAATAAGCTCTAATCACAGCTGGAAAAATAAAAAGGACATGTCTTAAAGATCAATTTCAACGCATTATGAGACACATGCAAATTCAACCACAAAGAGGTATCAGCTCACACCACTCAGAATAACCATCAGCAAAAACTACAAAGAATAAATCCTGAAGGAGCTGGGAAGAAATACATACCCTCCACTTTAAGTGGGACGTAACCTGGAAAGAGCCACTAAGGAGAACAGAATAGAGGTGCCTGTAAAAGGTAAACATTGAGCTACCATATGTTCCAGCAGACCTATTCCTGGACCTATAAACTAAGAAGACAGAATTGGAAGGACACAGGCACGCAAATCTGCATTGCATAGTATTACAGTAGCCAAGATATGGAAGTAACCAAAAAGTCCACCGACAGATGGGTGGACAAAGAAGAACTGCTACCTGTACAGATGGAATATGAGCTAGTGAAAAAAATGAAACGATGCCATTTCCAGCACCACAGATGAGTCTAGAAGTAATCACGCAACTTGGAGTAAGTGAGAAAGCGAAAAACACATATCCTATCGTATCACATATAGGTGTTACCTAAAAAATGATACAAACAAAGATATTTCCACAGAGAAACACTTTCATAGATTCATTAAAAAACTTATGGTTCACCAAATGGACAGGTGTGAGGATTGGATACATTACCATATTGAGGTTAACAGAGAGATACAAACACATGTGAAATATAGAATCACCAAAGACCTACGCAATACCAAGAGAAGACTACTCAACATTGTGTCATAACCTACATGGGAAAAGGATCCGAAGAAGAATAGATATATGTATATGTGTGAAAGAACCACATCTTGCACACCTAGAACAAACAAAACATTGTAATCAAGTTTGCTGTGAGAAAAAATAAAAATTAAGTTAAAAATACCAACAAGAAGTAAGGAGACATAAACTTAAAGGGCTTTTTCCTCGCACATTCCATTCTAATTTACAACCTAGAACACCACTTCCAGTAAGGCTCTGTTGCCCTAGTAACCAGATTTGGTAAAGGAGAAATGCTGCCGCCTTGTGGCCGATTCCCGCAAGAGCAGCTTTTAACCCCCAGCTAATGGTCACTTACCATTCACAAGGACTCAGGGCTGTAAAGGACACCTGCCCTCAAAATTGTGCTGAGGTAGGGAATGGATAAAAAAATTCAAAACAGGCAAAATGTTCACGAAGATAGTATGAAGAGGTAAGTTTTACTCACTCTCTTTTTAAAAAAAGGAAAATGGATAAAAGCTCAGCCTCAGGAAGTATTAGACTCATGCAATCTAATCTACAAAAAGTTTTCAACTCACACCAGTCGACTGACCATTGGCAAAAAGTCTACAAACAATAAATGCTGAAGAGGTTTAAGAGAACTGTGTACCCTCTAGCTGCTGGTGAGATGTAAAAGGGTTAAACGCTAATAATGAGAACAGAAAGAAGCTGCGTTGAAAAGAAAAATTGAGGTACCATTCAATCCAGCAGGCGCACCAAAGGGCCTCTCACCTGAGAAGACCAGAATGAAGAAGACCCGGGCTGCAAAAGCTGCACTGCAGCCTTATTCACAATAGACAAGACAGTGAAGCAACCAAAATGTCCATCAACAGACGAAAGGATAAAGAAGAAGTGGTCCATGTACACAATGAATACTAGCCATGGAAAACAATGAAACACTGCTCTTTGAGGCACCATAGATGATCTTGGAGATAATCACAGAACATGAGGTAAGTCAGAAAGGAAAAGTCCTATAACCTATGATATCACTTATAGGCGTTATCTAATAACTGACACAAATGAACATATTTCCACAGAGAAAGGCAATCACAGACTTATTAAAAAAAAAAAACTATGCTTATCTAAAAGGAAAGGTGGGGGGAATGGATACATGAAGATTAGCGTTACCATATGTATACAAATACATATTATATACATATATCAAAAAGACCGACCATATAGCAAGGAAGGATTACGGAACACTCTGTAATAATTTACACGGGAAGAGGATCTCTACATAAATAGGTATATATGATATGTAGATGAACCAGAGTGTGTACACCTTGGACAAGCAACATTCTAACCATTACCCCAATTGAAAAAATTAAAACAACGAACTAGGAGTAATGAGACATAAACTTATGGGGGGTTTTCCTGGCACATTCCATCCAAATTGAAAACCTAGGCAGACAACTTCCAGAACGGCTCTGCTGCCCTAGTACCCAGATTTGGGAATCGAGAAATGCTGCATCCTTGTGGCCGTTTCCCACAACAGCAGCTTTGAACCCACTGCAAAAGGTCACTAATTATTCACCAATTGCAGGTCTGTAAATGACACCGGCCCTCCAAAAAATACTGAGGTCGAAAATCGACCAAAAAATTCTAGAGTGCAACCTTCCAAAAAGAAAATTTGAAGAGGTATATTACACTCACACTTTCTTTCTTTTTTCTTTTAACAGAAAAGTAAAAGGCGTGGAAAAATGATGAATTGTAGGAATTTTTACAGACATGTAAACCCAAATTACAAAAACCTGTCAGCTCACACCAGTCAGAATGGCCATCAACAAAAATGCTGCAAACTAGAAATGCTGACGTGATTGTGGAGAAATGCGTACCCTCGATTCTAAGGGGGACGTGGTAAGAGCCACTAATGAAAGCACAATTGAGGTGCCTTGAAAAGGTAAACGTTGAGCTACCATACCAGTCAATCAATCATACCCACTGCTGGGTCTATCCCCTGAGAAAAGGAAAATCAAAAATCACAGGCTGGCAATCCTGCACTCCAGCAATATTTACCATAGGCAACACTTGGAAGCAACGAAAATGTCCATCAACAGAGGAATGCACCAAGAAGAAGTGGTCCATGTACACATGGAATATTAGCCATGGAAAACATTGAAGCACTGCTCTTTGAGGCACCATAGATGAGCCTGGAGATAATCACAAAACATGAAGTAGGTCGGAAAGCAAAACACCTATATCCTATATTATCACTTATGGCATTATCTAATAACTGGCACAGATGAACGTATTTCCAAAGAGAAAGACCCTCACAGGCTGAGAAAACAAACTATGCTCATCTGAAAGGAAAGGAGGGGGGAAATTGAGAAATGAAGATTAGTGTTACTATACATATACAAATACATATTTTGTACATGTATCAAAAAGACCGAACATATAGCAAGGGAGGTTGACGGAACACTGTAATATTTTACATGGGAAGAGGATCTGTACATTAATAGACATACATAATGTACAAATGAACCAGATTGTGTACACCTAGGATAAACAATATTCTAAACTTTACCCAGATTAAAAAACTTTTAAAAACCAAGAAGAAGTAATGAGACATAAACTTATGGGGATTTCTCCTGGCAAATTCCATTCTAATTTACAACCTAGGACAATGACTTCCAGAAAGGCTCTGCTGCCCTAGTACCCAGATTGGGGAATGGAGAAATGCTACCTCCTTGTGGCCGTTTCCCACAACAGCAGGTTTGAACCCACTGCGAAAGGTCACTAAATTTTCACCAACTTGCAGTTCTGTAAATGACACCTGCCCTCCAGAAAATTTCTGGGGTCAAAAATCGACCAAAAAATTCAAAAGAGGGCAACCTTCGAAGAAGACAATTTCAAGAGCTACATTGTACTCACGGTTTTTTCTTTTAAGAGAAAAGAGAACGATGTAGGAATATGATGAATTTTAAAAAATTTAATGACAGGCATACCCATATTACAAAAACCTATCAGCTCACAGCAGTCAGAACGGCCATTAGGAAAAATGCTGCAAAAAATAAACGGTGAAGGGAGTGTGGAGAAATGCGTACCCTCGGTTGTAAGGGGGGGCATGTAAAGAGCCACTAATGAAAACACAGTGTAGGTGCTTTGAAAAGGGAAACATTGAGCTACCAGTCAATCAATCACAACCACTGCTTGGCCTATCACCTGAGAAAATGAGAATCAAAAAGTCACAGGCTGGCAAACCTGTACGCCAGCAAGATTTACCATAGCCAGCACTTGGAAGCAATGAAAATGTCCATCAACCGAGGAATGCACCAAGAAGAAGTGGTCCACGTACACAATGGAATATTACTCTAATAATAAATATAAATGAAATTTAAAAACAAACAAAAGCAAGGAGACATCAACATTTGTGGGTTTATCCGGGCACATGGCACTCTAACTTATAACCGAAGAACACCACTGGCCGGTAGGTCTGTTTCCCTAGTACCAGCAAGGGGAACGTAGAAAGGCTGCCGCTCTCTGGCCGTTACCTGCAAAAGCAGGTTTAAAGCCTGAGCTAATGGTCACTTCATATGAACAAGTACTGCAGGGCTGTAAATGAAACCTGCCCTCAAAATGTCTTGAGGGAGATAATGGCCAAAATATTTCAAATGGTGACACATACTTTAAGAAAACACTTTGAAGAAATAAGCTCTAATCACAGCTGGAAAAATAAAAAGGACATGTCTTAAAGATCAATTTCAACGCATTATGAGACACATGCAAATTCAACCACAAAGAGGTATCAGCTCACACCACTCAGAATAACCATCAGCAAAAACTACAAAGAATAAATCCTGAAGGAGCTGGGAAGAAATACATACCCTCCACTTTAAGTGGGACGTAACCTGGAAAGAGCCACTAAGGAGAACAGAATAGAGGTGCCTGTAAAAGGTAAACATTGAGCTACCATATGTTCCAGCAGACCTATTCCTGGACCTATAAACTAAGAAGACAGAATTGGAAGGACACAGGCACGCAAATCTGCATTGCATAGTATTACAGTAGCCAAGATATGGAAGTAACCAAAAAGTCCACCGACAGATGGGTGGACAAAGAAGAACTGCTACCTGTACAGATGGAATATGAGCTAGTGAAAAAAATGAAACGATGCCATTTCCAGCACCACAGATGAGTCTAGAAGTAATCACGCAACTTGGAGTAAGTGAGAAAGCGAAAAACACATATCCTATCGTATCACATATAGGTGTTACCTAAAAAATGATACAAACAAAGATATTTCCACAGAGAAACACTTTCATAGATTCATTAAAAAACTTATGGTTCACCAAATGGACAGGTGTGAGGATTGGATACATTACCATATTGAGGTTAACAGAGAGATACAAACACATGTGAAATATAGAATCACCAAAGACCTACGCAATACCAAGAGAAGACTACTCAACATTGTGTCATAACCTACATGGGAAAAGGATCCGAAGAAGAATAGATATATGTATATGTGTGAAAGAACCACATCTTGCACACCTAGAACAAACAAAACATTGTAATCAAGTTTGCTGTGAGAAAAAATAAAAATTAAGTTAAAAATACCAACAAGAAGTAAGGAGACATAAACTTAAAGGGCTTTTTCCTCGCACATTCCATTCTAATTTACAACCTAGAACACCACTTCCAGTAAGGCTCTGTTGCCCTAGTAACCAGATTTGGTAAAGGAGAAATGCTGCCGCCTTGTGGCCGATTCCCGCAAGAGCAGCTTTTAACCCCCAGCTAATGGTCACTTACCATTCACAAGGACTCAGGGCTGTAAAGGACACCTGCCCTCAAAATTGTGCTGAGGTAGGGAATGGATAAAAAAATTCAAAACAGGCAAAATGTTCACGAAGATAGTATGAAGAGGTAAGTTTTACTCACTCTCTTTTTAAAAAAAGGAAAATGGATAAAAGCTCAGCCTCAGGAAGTATTAGACTCATGCAATCTAATCTACAAAAAGTTTTCAACTCACACCAGTCGACTGACCATTGGCAAAAAGTCTACAAACAATAAATGCTGAAGAGGTTTAAGAGAACTGTGTACCCTCTAGCTGCTGGTGAGATGTAAAAGGGTTAAACGCTAATAATGAGAACAGAAAGAAGCTGCGTTGAAAAGAAAAATGGAGGTACCATTCAATCCAGCAGGCGCACCAAAGGGCCTCTCACCTGAGAAGACCAGAATGAAGAAGACCCGGGCTGCAAAAGCTGCACTGCAGCCTTATTCACAATAGACAAGACAGTGAAGCAACCAAAATGTCCATCAACAGACGAAAGGATAAAGAAGAAGTGGTCCATGTACACAATGAATACTAGCCATGGAAAACAATGAAACACTGCTCTTTGAGGCACCATAGATGATCTTGGAGATAATCACAGAACATGAGGTAAGTCAGAAAGGAAAAGTCCTATAACCTATGATATCACTTATAGGCGTTATCTAATAACTGACACAAATGAACATATTTCCACAGAGAAAGGCAATCACAGACTTATTAAAAAAAAAAAACTATGCTTATCTAAAAGGAAAGGTGGGGGGAATGGATACATGAAGATTAGCGTTACCATATGTATACAAATACATATTATATACATATATCAAAAAGACCGACCATATAGCAAGGAAGGATTACGGAACACTCTGTAATAATTTACACGGGAAGAGGATCTCTACATAAATAGGTATATATGATATGTAGATGAACCAGAGTGTGTACACCTTGGACAAGCAACATTCTAACCATTACCCGAATTGAAAAAATTAAAACAACGAACTAGGAGTAATGAGACATAAACTTATGGGGGGTTTTCCTGGCACATTCCATCCAAATTGAAAACCTAGGCAGACAACTTCCAGAACGGCTCTGCTGCCCTAGTACCCAGATTTGGGAATCGAGAAATGCTGCATCCTTGTGGCCGTTTCCCACAACAGCAGCTTTGAACCCACTGCAAAAGGTCACTAATTATTCACCAATTGCAGGTCTGTAAATGACACCGGCCCTCCAAAAAATACTGAGGTCGAAAATCGACCAAAAAATTCTAGAGTGCAACCTTCCAAAAAGAAAATTTGAAGAGGTATATTACACTCACACTTTCTTTCTTTTTTCTTTTAACAGAAAAGTAAAAGGCGTGGAAAAATGATGAATTGTAGGAATTTTTACAGACATGTAAACCCAAATTACAAAAACCTGTCAGCTCACACCAGTCAGAATGGCCATCAACAAAAATGCTGCAAACTAGAAATGCTGACGTGATTGTGGAGAAATGCGTACCCTCGATTCTAAGGGGGACGTGGTAAGAGCCACTAATGAAAGCACAATTGAGGTGCCTTGAAAAGGTAAACGTTGAGCTACCATACCAGTCAATCAATCATACCCACTGCTGGGTCTATCCCCTGAGAAAAGGAAAATCAAAAATCACAGGCTGGCAATCCTGCACTCCAGCAATATTTACCATAGGCAACACTTGGAAGCAACGAAAATGTCCATCAACAGAGGAATGCACCAAGAAGAAGTGGTCCATGTACACATGGAATATTAGCCATGGAAAACATTGAAGCACTGCTCTTTGAGGCACCATAGATGAGCCTGGAGATAATCACAAAACATGAAGTAGGTCGGAAAGCAAAACACCTATATCCTATATTATCACTTATGGCATTATCTAATAACTGGCACAGATGAACGTATTTCCAAAGAGAAAGACCCTCACAGGCTGAGAAAACAAACTATGCTCATCTGAAAGGAAAGGAGGGGGGAAATTGAGAAATGAAGATTAGTGTTACTATACATATACAAATACATATTTTGTACATGTATCAAAAAGACCGAACATATAGCAAGGGAGGTTGACGGAACACTGTAATATTTTACATGGGAAGAGGATCTGTACATTAATAGACATACATAATGTACAAATGAACCAGATTGTGTACACCTAGGATAAACAATATTCTAAACTTTACCCAGATTAAAAAACTTTTAAAAACCAAGAAGAAGTAATGAGACATAAACTTATGGGGATTTCTCCTGGCAAATTCCATTCTAATTTACAACCTAGGACAATGACTTCCAGAAAGGCTCTGCTGCCCTAGTACCCAGATTGGGGAATGGAGAAATGCTACCTCCTTGTGGCCGTTTCCCACAACAGCAGGTTTGAACCCACTGCGAAAGGTCACTAAATTTTCACCAACTTGCAGTTCTGTAAATGACACCTGCCCTCCAGAAAATTTCTGGGGTCAAAAATCGACCAAAAAATTCAAAAGAGGGCAACCTTCGAAGAAGACAATTTCAAGAGCTACATTGTACTCACGGTTTTTTCTTTTAAGAGAAAAGAGAACGATGTAGGAATATGATGAATTTTAAAAAATTTAATGACAGGCATACCCATATTACAAAAACCTATCAGCTCACAGCAGTCAGAATGGCCATTAGGAAAAATGCTGCAAAAAATAAACGGTGAAGGGAGTGTGGAGAAATGCGTACCCTCGGTTGTAAGGGGGGGCATGTAAAGAGCCACTAATGAAAACACAGTGTAGGTGCTTTGAAAAGGGAAACATTGAGCTACCAGTCAATCAATCACAACCACTGCTTGGCCTATCACCTGAGAAAATGAGAATCAAAAAGTCACAGGCTGGCAAACCTGTACGCCAGCAAGATTTACCATAGCCAGCACTTGGAAGCAATGAAAATGTCCATCAACCGAGGAATGCACCAAGAAGAAGTGGTCCACGTACACAATGGAATATTACTCTAATAATAAATATAAATGAAATTTAAAAACAAACAAAAGCAAGGAGACATCAACATTTGTGGGTTTATCCGGGCACATGGCACTCTAACTTATAACCGAAGAACACCACTGGCCGGTAGGTCTGTTTCCCTAGTACCAGCAAGGGGAACGTAGAAAGGCTGCCGCTCTCTGGCCGTTACCTGCAAAAGCAGGTTTAAAGCCTGAGCTAATGGTCACTTCATATGAACAAGTACTGCAGGGCTGTAAATGAAACCTGCCCTCAAAATGTCTTGAGGGAGATAATGGCCAAAATATTTCAAATGGTGACACATACTTTAAGAAAACACTTTGAAGAAATAAGCTCTAATCACAGCTGGAAAAATAAAAAGGACATGTCTTAAAGATCAATTTCAACGCATTATGAGACACATGCAAATTCAACCACAAAGAGGTATCAGCTCACACCACTCAGAATAACCATCAGCAAAAACTACAAAGAATAAATCCTGAAGGAGCTGGGAAGAAATACATACCCTCCACTTTAAGTGGGACGTAACCTGGAAAGAGCCACTAAGGAGAACAGAATAGAGGTGCCTGTAAAAGGTAAACATTGAGCTACCATATGTTCCAGCAGACCTATTCCTGGACCTATAAACTAAGAAGACAGAATTGGAAGGACACAGGCACGCAAATCTGCATTGCATAGTATTACAGTAGCCAAGATATGGAAGTAACCAAAAAGTCCACCGACAGATGGGTGGACAAAGAAGAACTGCTACCTGTACAGATGGAATATGAGCTAGTGAAAAAAATGAAACGATGCCATTTCCAGCACCACAGATGAGTCTAGAAGTAATCACGCAACTTGGAGTAAGTGAGAAAGCGAAAAACACATATCCTATCGTATCACATATAGGTGTTACCTAAAAAATGATACAAACAAAGATATTTCCACAGAGAAACACTTTCATAGATTCATTAAAAAACTTATGGTTCACCAAATGGACAGGTGTGAGGATTGGATACATTACCATATTGAGGTTAACAGAGAGATACAAACACATGTGAAATATAGAATCACCAAAGACCTACGCAATACCAAGAGAAGACTACTCAACATTGTGTCATAACCTACATGGGAAAAGGATCCGAAGAAGAATAGATATATGTATATGTGTGAAAGAACCACATCTTGCACACCTAGAACAAACAAAACATTGTAATCAAGTTTGCTGTGAGAAAAAATAAAAATTAAGTTAAAAATACCAACAAGAAGTAAGGAGACATAAACTTAAAGGGCTTTTTCCTCGCACATTCCATTCTAATTTACAACCTAGAACACCACTTCCAGTAAGGCTCTGTTGCCCTAGTAACCAGATTTGGTAAAGGAGAAATGCTGCCGCCTTGTGGCCGATTCCCGCAAGAGCAGCTTTTAACCCCCAGCTAATGGTCACTTACCATTCACAAGGACTCAGGGCTGTAAAGGACACCTGCCCTCAAAATTGTGCTGAGGTAGGGAATGGATAAAAAAATTCAAAACAGGCAAAATGTTCACGAAGATAGTATGAAGAGGTAAGTTTTACTCACTCTCTTTTTAAAAAAAGGAAAATGGATAAAAGCTCAGCCTCAGGAAGTATTAGACTCATGCAATCTAATCTACAAAAAGTTTTCAACTCACACCAGTCGACTGACCATTGGCAAAAAGTCTACAAACAATAAATGCTGAAGAGGTTTAAGAGAACTGTGTACCCTCTAGCTGCTGGTGAGATGTAAAAGGGTTAAACGCTAATAATGAGAACAGAAAGAAGCTGCGTTGAAAAGAAAAATTGAGGTACCATTCAATCCAGCAGGCGCACCAAAGGGCCTCTCACCTGAGAAGACCAGAATGAAGAAGACCCGGGCTGCAAAAGCTGCACTGCAGCCTTATTCACAATAGACAAGACAGTGAAGCAACCAAAATGTCCATCAACAGACGAAAGGATAAAGAAGAAGTGGTCCATGTACACAATGAATACTAGCCATGGAAAACAATGAAACACTGCTCTTTGAGGCACCATAGATGATCTTGGAGATAATCACAGAACATGAGGTAAGTCAGAAAGGAAAAGTCCTATAACCTATGATATCACTTATAGGCGTTATCTAATAACTGACACAAATGAACATATTTCCACAGAGAAAGGCAATCACAGACTTATTAAAAAAAAAAAACTATGCTTATCTAAAAGGAAAGGTGGGGGGAATGGATACATGAAGATTAGCGTTACCATATGTATACAAATACATATTATATACATATATCAAAAAGACCGACCATATAGCAAGGAAGGATTACGGAACACTCTGTAATAATTTACACGGGAAGAGGATCTCTACATAAATAGGTATATATGATATGTAGATGAACCAGAGTGTGTACACCTTGGACAAGCAACATTCTAACCATTACCCCAATTGAAAAAATTAAAACAACGAACTAGGAGTAATGAGACATAAACTTATGGGGGGTTTTCCTGGCACATTCCATCCAAATTGAAAACCTAGGCAGACAACTTCCAGAACGGCTCTGCTGCCCTAGTACCCAGATTTGGGAATCGAGAAATGCTGCATCCTTGTGGCCGTTTCCCACAACAGCAGCTTTGAACCCACTGCAAAAGGTCACTAATTATTCACCAATTGCAGGTCTGTAAATGACACCGGCCCTCCAAAAAATACTGAGGTCGAAAATCGACCAAAAAATTCTAGAGTGCAACCTTCCAAAAAGAAAATTTGAAGAGGTATATTACACTCACACTTTCTTTCTTTTTTCTTTTAACAGAAAAGTAAAAGGCGTGGAAAAATGATGAATTGTAGGAATTTTTACAGACATGTAAACCCAAATTACAAAAACCTGTCAGCTCACACCAGTCAGAATGGCCATCAACAAAAATGCTGCAAACTAGAAATGCTGACGTGATTGTGGAGAAATGCGTACCCTCGATTCTAAGGGGGACGTGGTAAGAGCCACTAATGAAAGCACAATTGAGGTGCCTTGAAAAGGTAAACGTTGAGCTACCATACCAGTCAATCAATCATACCCACTGCTGGGTCTATCCCCTGAGAAAAGGAAAATCAAAAATCACAGGCTGGCAATCCTGCACTCCAGCAATATTTACCATAGGCAACACTTGGAAGCAACGAAAATGTCCATCAACAGAGGAATGCACCAAGAAGAAGTGGTCCATGTACACATGGAATATTAGCCATGGAAAACATTGAAGCACTGCTCTTTGAGGCACCATAGATGAGCCTGGAGATAATCACAAAACATGAAGTAGGTCGGAAAGCAAAACACCTATATCCTATATTATCACTTATGGCATTATCTAATAACTGGCACAGATGAACGTATTTCCAAAGAGAAAGACCCTCACAGGCTGAGAAAACAAACTATGCTCATCTGAAAGGAAAGGAGGGGGGAAATTGAGAAATGAAGATTAGTGTTACTATACATATACAAATACATATTTTGTACATGTATCAAAAAGACCGAACATATAGCAAGGGAGGTTGACGGAACACTGTAATATTTTACATGGGAAGAGGATCTGTACATTAATAGACATACATAATGTACAAATGAACCAGATTGTGTACACCTAGGATAAACAATATTCTAAACTTTACCCAGATTAAAAAACTTTTAAAAACCAAGAAGAAGTAATGAGACATAAACTTATGGGGATTTCTCCTGGCAAATTCCATTCTAATTTACAACCTAGGACAATGACTTCCAGAAAGGCTCTGCTGCCCTAGTACCCAGATTGGGGAATGGAGAAATGCTACCTCCTTGTGGCCGTTTCCCACAACAGCAGGTTTGAACCCACTGCGAAAGGTCACTAAATTTTCACCAACTTGCAGTTCTGTAAATGACACCTGCCCTCCAGAAAATTTCTGGGGTCAAAAATCGACCAAAAAATTCAAAAGAGGGCAACCTTCGAAGAAGACAATTTCAAGAGCTACATTGTACTCACGGTTTTTTCTTTTAAGAGAAAAGAGAACGATGTAGGAATATGATGAATTTTAAAAAATTTAATGACAGGCATACCCATATTACAAAAACCTATCAGCTCACAGCAGTCAGAATGGCCATTAGGAAAAATGCTGCAAAAAATAAACGGTGAAGGGAGTGTGGAGAAATGCGTACCCTCGGTTGTAAGGGGGGGCATGTAAAGAGCCACTAATGAAAACACAGTGTAGGTGCTTTGAAAAGGGAAACATTGAGCTACCAGTCAATCAATCACAACCACTGCTTGGCCTATCACCTGAGAAAATGAGAATCAAAAAGTCACAGGCTGGCAAACCTGTACGCCAGCAAGATTTACCATAGCCAGCACTTGGAAGCAATGAAAATGTCCATCAACCGAGGAATGCACCAAGAAGAAGTGGTCCACGTACACAATGGAATATTACTCTAATAATAAATATAAATGAAATTTAAAAACAAACAAAAGCAAGGAGACATCAACATTTGTGGGTTTATCCGGGCACATGGCACTCTAACTTATAACCGAAGAACACCACTGGCCGGTAGGTCTGTTTCCCTAGTACCAGCAAGGGGAACGTAGAAAGGCTGCCGCTCTCTGGCCGTTACCTGCAAAAGCAGGTTTAAAGCCTGAGCTAATGGTCACTTCATATGAACAAGTACTGCAGGGCTGTAAATGAAACCTGCCCTCAAAATGTCTTGAGGGAGATAATGGCCAAAATATTTCAAATGGTGACACATACTTTAAGAAAACACTTTGAAGAAATAAGCTCTAATCACAGCTGGAAAAATAAAAAGGACATGTCTTAAAGATCAATTTCAACGCATTATGAGACACATGCAAATTCAACCACAAAGAGGTATCAGCTCACACCACTCAGAATAACCATCAGCAAAAACTACAAAGAATAAATCCTGAAGGAGCTGGGAAGAAATACATACCCTCCACTTTAAGTGGGACGTAACCTGGAAAGAGCCACTAAGGAGAACAGAATAGAGGTGCCTGTAAAAGGTAAACATTGAGCTACCATATGTTCCAGCAGACCTATTCCTGGACCTATAAACTAAGAAGACAGAATTGGAAGGACACAGGCACGCAAATCTGCATTGCATAGTATTACAGTAGCCAAGATATGGAAGTAACCAAAAAGTCCACCGACAGATGGGTGGACAAAGAAGAACTGCTACCTGTACAGATGGAATATGAGCTAGTGAAAAAAATGAAACGATGCCATTTCCAGCACCACAGATGAGTCTAGAAGTAATCACGCAACTTGGAGTAAGTGAGAAAGCGAAAAACACATATCCTATCGTATCACATATAGGTGTTACCTAAAAAATGATACAAACAAAGATATTTCCACAGAGAAACACTTTCATAGATTCATTAAAAAACTTATGGTTCACCAAATGGACAGGTGTGAGGATTGGATACATTACCATATTGAGGTTAACAGAGAGATACAAACACATGTGAAATATAGAATCACCAAAGACCTACGCAATACCAAGAGAAGACTACTCAACATTGTGTCATAACCTACATGGGAAAAGGATCCGAAGAAGAATAGATATATGTATATGTGTGAAAGAACCACATCTTGCACACCTAGAACAAACAAAACATTGTAATCAAGTTTGCTGTGAGAAAAAATAAAAATTAAGTTAAAAATACCAACAAGAAGTAAGGAGACATAAACTTAAAGGGCTTTTTCCTCGCACATTCCATTCTAATTTACAACCTAGAACACCACTTCCAGTAAGGCTCTGTTGCCCTAGTAACCAGATTTGGTAAAGGAGAAATGCTGCCGCCTTGTGGCCGATTCCCGCAAGAGCAGCTTTTAACCCCCAGCTAATGGTCACTTACCATTCACAAGGACTCAGGGCTGTAAAGGACACCTGCCCTCAAAATTGTGCTGAGGTAGGGAATGGATAAAAAAATTCAAAACAGGCAAAATGTTCACGAAGATAGTATGAAGAGGTAAGTTTTACTCACTCTCTTTTTAAAAAAAGGAAAATGGATAAAAGCTCAGCCTCAGGAAGTATTAGACTCATGCAATCTAATCTACAAAAAGTTTTCAACTCACACCAGTCGACTGACCATTGGCAAAAAGTCTACAAACAATAAATGCTGAAGAGGTTTAAGAGAACTGTGTACCCTCTAGCTGCTGGTGAGATGTAAAAGGGTTAAACGCTAATAATGAGAACAGAAAGAAGCTGCGTTGAAAAGAAAAATTGAGGTACCATTCAATCCAGCAGGCGCACCAAAGGGCCTCTCACCTGAGAAGACCAGAATGAAGAAGACCCGGGCTGCAAAAGCTGCACTGCAGCCTTATTCACAATAGACAAGACAGTGAAGCAACCAAAATGTCCATCAACAGACGAAAGGATAAAGAAGAAGTGGTCCATGTACACAATGAATACTAGCCATGGAAAACAATGAAACACTGCTCTTTGAGGCACCATAGATGATCTTGGAGATAATCACAGAACATGAGGTAAGTCGGAAAGGAAAAGTCCTATAACCTATGATATCACTTATAGGCGTTATCTAATAACTGACACAAATGAACATATTTCCACAGAGAAAGGCAATCACAGACTTATTAAAAAAAAAAAACTATGCTTATCTAAAAGGAAAGGTGGGGGGAATGGATACATGAAGATTAGCGTTACCATATGTATACAAATACATATTATATACATATATCAAAAAGACCGACCATATAGCAAGGAAGGATTACGGAACACTCTGTAATAATTTACACGGGAAGAGGATCTCTACATAAATAGGTATATATGATATGTAGATGAACCAGAGTGTGTACACCTTGGACAAGCAACATTCTAACCATTACCCCAATTGAAAAAATTAAAACAACGAACTAGGAGTAATGAGACATAAACTTATGGGGGGTTTTCCTGGCACATTCCATCCAAATTGAAAACCTAGGCAGACAACTTCCAGAACGGCTCTGCTGCCCTAGTACCCAGATTTGGGAATCGAGAAATGCTGCATCCTTGTGGCCGTTTCCCACAACAGCAGCTTTGAACCCACTGCAAAAGGTCACTAATTATTCACCAATTGCAGGTCTGTAAATGACACCGGCCCTCCAAAAAATACTGAGGTCGAAAATCGACCAAAAAATTCTAGAGTGCAACCTTCCAAAAAGAAAATTTGAAGAGGTATATTACACTCACACTTTCTTTCTTTTTTCTTTTAACAGAAAAGTAAAAGGCGTGGAAAAATGATGAATTGTAGGAATTTTTACAGACATGTAAACCCAAATTACAAAAACCTGTCAGCTCACACCAGTCAGAATGGCCATCAACAAAAATGCTGCAAACTAGAAATGCTGACGTGATTGTGGAGAAATGCGTACCCTCGATTCTAAGGGGGACGTGGTAAGAGCCACTAATGAAAGCACAATTGAGGTGCCTTGAAAAGGTAAACGTTGAGCTACCATACCAGTCAATCAATCATACCCACTGCTGGGTCTATCCCCTGAGAAAAGGAAAATCAAAAATCACAGGCTGGCAATCCTGCACTCCAGCAATATTTACCATAGGCAACACTTGGAAGCAACGAAAATGTCCATCAACAGAGGAATGCACCAAGAAGAAGTGGTCCATGTACACATGGAATATTAGCCATGGAAAACATTGAAGCACTGCTCTTTGAGGCACCATAGATGAGCCTGGAGATAATCACAAAACATGAAGTAGGTCGGAAAGCAAAACACCTATATCCTATATTATCACTTATGGCATTATCTAATAACTGGCACAGATGAACGTATTTCCAAAGAGAAAGACCCTCACAGGCTGAGAAAACAAACTATGCTCATCTGAAAGGAAAGGAGGGGGGAAATTGAGAAATGAAGATTAGTGTTACTATACATATACAAATACATATTTTGTACATGTATCAAAAAGACCGAACATATAGCAAGGGAGGTCGACGGAACACTGTAATATTTTACATGGGAAGAGGATCTGTACATTAATAGACATACATAATGTACAAATGAACCAGATTGTGTACACCTAGGATAAACAATATTCTAAACTTTACCCAGATTAAAAAACTTTTAAAAACCAAGAAGAAGTAATGAGACATAAACTTATGGGGATTTCTCCTGGCAAATTCCATTCTAATTTACAACCTAGGACAATGACTTCCAGAAAGGCTCTGCTGCCCTAGTACCCAGATTGGGGAATGGAGAAATGCTACCTCCTTGTGGCCATTTCCCACAACAGCAGGTTTGAACCCACTGCGAAAGGTCACTAAATTTTCACCAACTTGCAGTTCTGTAAATGACACCTGCCCTCCAGAAAATTTCTGGGGTCAAAAATCGACCAAAAAATTCAAAAGAGGGCAACCTTCGAAGAAGACAATTTCAAGAGCTACATTGTACTCACGGTTTTTTCTTTTAAGAGAAAAGAGAACGATGTAGGAATATGATGAATTTTAAAAAATTTAATGACAGGCATACCCATATTACAAAAACCTATCAGCTCACAGCAGTCAGAATGGCCATTAGGAAAAATGCTGCAAAAAATAAACGGTGAAGGGAGTGTGGAGAAATGCGTACCCTCGGTTGTAAGGGGGGGCATGTAAAGAGCCACTAATGAAAACACAGTGTAGGTGCTTTGAAAAGGGAAACATTGAGCTACCAGTCAATCAATCACAACCACTGCTTGGCCTATCACCTGAGAAAATGAGAATCAAAAAGTCACAGGCTGGCAAACCTGTACGCCAGCAAGATTTACCATAGCCAGCACTTGGAAGCAATGAAAATGTCCATCAACCGAGGAATGCACCAAGAAGAAGTGGTCCACGTACACAATGGAATATTACTCTAATAATAAATATAAATGAAATTTAAAAACAAACAAAAGCAAGGAGACATCAACATTTGTGGGTTTATCCGGGCACATGGCACTCTAACTTATAACCGAAGAACACCACTGGCCGGTAGGTCTGTTTCCCTAGTACCAGCAAGGGGAACGTAGAAAGGCTGCCGCTCTCTGGCCGTTACCTGCAAAAGCAGGTTTAAAGCCTGAGCTAATGGTCACTTCATATGAACAAGTACTGCAGGGCTGTAAATGAAACCTGCCCTCAAAATGTCTTGAGGGAGATAATGGCCAAAATATTTCAAATGGTGACACATACTTTAAGAAAACACTTTGAAGAAATAAGCTCTAATCACAGCTGGAAAAATAAAAAGGACATGTCTTAAAGATCAATTTCAACGCATTATGAGACACATGCAAATTCAACCACAAAGAGGTATCAGCTCACACCACTCAGAATAACCATCAGCAAAAACTACAAAGAATAAATCCTGAAGGAGCTGGGAAGAAATACATACCCTCCACTTTAAGTGGGACGTAACCTGGAAAGAGCCACTAAGGAGAACAGAATAGAGGTGCCTGTAAAAGGTAAACATTGAGCTACCATATGTTCCAGCAGACCTATTCCTGGACCTATAAACTAAGAAGACAGAATTGGAAGGACACAGGCACGCAAATCTGCATTGCATAGTATTACAGTAGCCAAGATATGGAAGTAACCAAAAAGTCCACCGACAGATGGGTGGACAAAGAAGAACTGCTACCTGTACAGATGGAATATGAGCTAGTGAAAAAAATGAAACGATGCCATTTCCAGCACCACAGATGAGTCTAGAAGTAATCACGCAACTTGGAGTAAGTGAGAAAGCGAAAAACACATATCCTATCGTATCACATATAGGTGTTACCTAAAAAATGATACAAACAAAGATATTTCCACAGAGAAACACTTTCATAGATTCATTAAAAAACTTATGGTTCACCAAATGGACAGGTGTGAGGATTGGATACATTACCATATTGAGGTTAACAGAGAGATACAAACACATGTGAAATATAGAATCACCAAAGACCTACGCAATACCAAGAGAAGACTACTCAACATTGTGTCATAACCTACATGGGAAAAGGATCCGAAGAAGAATAGATATATGTATATGTGTGAAAGAACCACATCTTGCACACCTAGAACAAACAAAACATTGTAATCAAGTTTGCTGTGAGAAAAAATAAAAATTAAGTTAAAAATACCAACAAGAAGTAAGGAGACATAAACTTAAAGGGCTTTTTCCTCGCACATTCCATTCTAATTTACAACCTAGAACACCACTTCCAGTAAGGCTCTGTTGCCCTAGTAACCAGATTTGGTAAAGGAGAAATGCTGCCGCCTTGTGGCCGATTCCCGCAAGAGCAGCTTTTAACCCCCAGCTAATGGTCACTTACCATTCACAAGGACTCAGGGCTGTAAAGGACACCTGCCCTCAAAATTGTGCTGAGGTAGGGAATGGATAAAAAAATTCAAAACAGGCAAAATGTTCACGAAGATAGTATGAAGAGGTAAGTTTTACTCACTCTCTTTTTAAAAAAAGGAAAATGGATAAAAGCTCAGCCTCAGGAAGTATTAGACTCATGCAATCTAATCTACAAAAAGTTTTCAACTCACACCAGTCGACTGACCATTGGCAAAAAGTCTACAAACAATAAATGCTGAAGAGGTTTAAGAGAACTGTGTACCCTCTAGCTGCTGGTGAGATGTAAAAGGGTTAAACGCTAATAATGAGAACAGAAAGAAGCTGCGTTGAAAAGAAAAATGGAGGTACCATTCAATCCAGCAGGCGCACCAAAGGGCCTCTCACCTGAGAAGACCAGAATGAAGAAGACCCGGGCTGCAAAAGCTGCACTGCAGCCTTATTCACAATAGACAAGACAGTGAAGCAACCAAAATGTCCATCAACAGACGAAAGGATAAAGAAGAAGTGGTCCATGTACACAATGAATACTAGCCATGGAAAACAATGAAACACTGCTCTTTGAGGCACCATAGATGATCTTGGAGATAATCACAGAACATGAGGTAAGTCGGAAAGGAAAAGTCCTATAACCTATGATATCACTTATAGGCGTTATCTAATAACTGACACAAATGAACATATTTCCACAGAGAAAGGCAATCACAGACTTATTAAAAAAAAAAAACTATGCTTATCTAAAAGGAAAGGTGGGGGGAATGGATACATGAAGATTAGCGTTACCATATGTATACAAATACATATTATATACATATATCAAAAAGACCGACCATATAGCAAGGAAGGATTACGGAACACTCTGTAATAATTTACACGGGAAGAGGATCTCTACATAAATAGGTATATATGATATGTAGATGAACCAGAGTGTGTACACCTTGGACAAGCAACATTCTAACCATTACCCGAATTGAAAAAATTAAAACAACGAACTAGGAGTAATGAGACATAAACTTATGGGGGGTTTTCCTGGCACATTCCATCCAAATTGAAAACCTAGGCAGACAACTTCCAGAACGGCTCTGCTGCCCTAGTACCCAGATTTGGGAATCGAGAAATGCTGCATCCTTGTGGCCGTTTCCCACAACAGCAGCTTTGAACCCACTGCAAAAGGTCACTAATTATTCACCAATTGCAGGTCTGTAAATGACACCGGCCCTCCAAAAAATACTGAGGTCGAAAATCGACCAAAAAATTCTAGAGTGCAACCTTCCAAAAAGAAAATTTGAAGAGGTATATTACACTCACACTTTCTTTCTTTTTTCTTTTAACAGAAAAGTAAAAGGCGTGGAAAAATGATGAATTGTAGGAATTTTTACAGACATGTAAACCCAAATTACAAAAACCTGTCAGCTCACACCAGTCAGAATGGCCATCAACAAAAATGCTGCAAACTAGAAATGCTGACGTGATTGTGGAGAAATGCGTACCCTCGATTCTAAGGGGGACGTGGTAAGAGCCACTAATGAAAGCACAATTGAGGTGCCTTGAAAAGGTAAACGTTGAGCTACCATACCAGTCAATCAATCATACCCACTGCTGGGTCTATCCCCTGAGAAAAGGAAAATCAAAAATCACAGGCTGGCAATCCTGCACTCCAGCAATATTTACCATAGGCAACACTTGGAAGCAACGAAAATGTCCATCAACAGAGGAATGCACCAAGAAGAAGTGGTCCATGTACACATGGAATATTAGCCATGGAAAACATTGAAGCACTGCTCTTTGAGGCACCATAGATGAGCCTGGAGATAATCACAAAACATGAAGTAGGTCGGAAAGCAAAACACCTATATCCTATATTATCACTTATGGCATTATCTAATAACTGGCACAGATGAACGTATTTCCAAAGAGAAAGACCCTCACAGGCTGAGAAAACAAACTATGCTCATCTGAAAGGAAAGGAGGGGGGAAATTGAGAAATGAAGATTAGTGGTACTATACATATACAAATACATATTTTGTACATGTATCAAAAAGACCGAACATATAGCAAGGGAGGTTGACGGAACACTGTAATATTTTACATGGGAAGAGGATCTGTACATTAATAGACATACATAATGTACAAATGAACCAGATTGTGTACACCTAGGATAAACAATATTCTAAACTTTACCCAGATTAAAAAACTTTTAAAAACCAAGAAGAAGTAATGAGACATAAACTTATGGGGATTTCTCCTGGCAAATTCCATTCTAATTTACAACCTAGGACAATGACTTCCAGAAAGGCTCTGCTGCCCTAGTACCCAGATTGGGGAATGGAGAAATGCTACCTCCTTGTGGCCGTTTCCCACAACAGCAGGTTTGAACCCACTGCGAAAGGTCACTAAATTTTCACCAACTTGCAGTTCTGTAAATGACACCTGCCCTCCAGAAAATTTCTGGGGTCAAAAATCGACCAAAAAATTCAAAAGAGGGCAACCTTCGAAGAAGACAATTTCAAGAGCTACATTGTACTCACGGTTTTTTCTTTTAAGAGAAAAGAGAACGATGTAGGAATATGATGAATTTTAAAAAATTTAATGACAGGCATACCCATATTACAAAAACCTATCAGCTCACAGCAGTCAGAATGGCCATTAGGAAAAATGCTGCAAAAAATAAACGGTGAAGGGAGTGTGGAGAAATGCGTACCCTCGGTTGTAAGGGGGGGCATGTAAAGAGCCACTAATGAAAACACAGTGTAGGTGCTTTGAAAAGGGAAACATTGAGCTACCAGTCAATCAATCACAACCACTGCTTGGCCTATCACCTGAGAAAATGAGAATCAAAAAGTCACAGGCTGGCAAACCTGTACGCCAGCAAGATTTACCATAGCCAGCACTTGGAAGCAATGAAAATGTCCATCAACCGAGGAATGCACCAAGAAGAAGTGGTCCACGTACACAATGGAATATTACTCTAATAATAAATATAAATGAAATTTAAAAACAAACAAAAGCAAGGAGACATCAACATTTGTGGGTTTATCCGGGCACATGGCACTCTAACTTATAACCGAAGAACACCACTGGCCGGTAGGTCTGTTTCCCTAGTACCAGCAAGGGGAACGTAGAAAGGCTGCCGCTCTCTGGCCGTTACCTGCAAAAGCAGGTTTAAAGCCTGAGCTAATGGTCACTTCATATGAACAAGTACTGCAGGGCTGTAAATGAAACCTGCCCTCAAAATGTCTTGAGGGAGATAATGGCCAAAATATTTCAAATGGTGACACATACTTTAAGAAAACACTTTGAAGAAATAAGCTCTAATCACAGCTGGAAAAATAAAAAGGACATGTCTTAAAGATCAATTTCAACGCATTATGAGACACATGCAAATTCAACCACAAAGAGGTATCAGCTCACACCACTCAGAATAACCATCAGCAAAAACTACAAAGAATAAATCCTGAAGGAGCTGGGAAGAAATACATACCCTCCACTTTAAGTGGGACGTAACCTGGAAAGAGCCACTAAGGAGAACAGAATAGAGGTGCCTGTAAAAGGTAAACATTGAGCTACCATATGTTCCAGCAGACCTATTCCTGGACCTATAAACTAAGAAGACAGAATTGGAAGGACACAGGCACGCAAATCTGCATTGCATAGTATTACAGTAGCCAAGATATGGAAGTAACCAAAAAGTCCACCGACAGATGGGTGGACAAAGAAGAACTGCTACCTGTACAGATGGAATATGAGCTAGTGAAAAAAATGAAACGATGCCATTTCCAGCACCACAGATGAGTCTAGAAGTAATCACGCAACTTGGAGTAAGTGAGAAAGCGAAAAACACATATCCTATCGTATCACATATAGGTGTTACCTAAAAAATGATACAAACAAAGATATTTCCACAGAGAAACACTTTCATAGATTCATTAAAAAACTTATGGTTCACCAAATGGACAGGTGTGAGGATTGGATACATTACCATATTGAGGTTAACAGAGAGATACAAACACATGTGAAATATAGAATCACCAAAGACCTACGCAATACCAAGAGAAGACTACTCAACATTGTGTCATAACCTACATGGGAAAAGGATCCGAAGAAGAATAGATATATGTATATGTGTGAAAGAACCACATCTTGCACACCTAGAACAAACAAAACATTGTAATCAAGTTTGCTGTGAGAAAAAATAAAAATTAAGTTAAAAATACCAACAAGAAGTAAGGAGACATAAACTTAAAGGGCTTTTTCCTCGCACATTCCATTCTAATTTACAACCTAGAACACCACTTCCAGTAAGGCTCTGTTGCCCTAGTAACCAGATTTGGTAAAGGAGAAATGCTGCCGCCTTGTGGCCGATTCCCGCAAGAGCAGCTTTTAACCCCCAGCTAATGGTCACTTACCATTCACAAGGACTCAGGGCTGTAAAGGACACCTGCCCTCAAAATTGTGCTGAGGTAGGGAATGGATAAAAAAATTCAAAACAGGCAAAATGTTCACGAAGATAGTATGAAGAGGTAAGTTTTACTCACTCTCTTTTTAAAAAAAGGAAAATGGATAAAAGCTCAGCCTCAGGAAGTATTAGACTCATGCAATCTAATCTACAAAAAGTTTTCAACTCACACCAGTCGACTGACCATTGGCAAAAAGTCTACAAACAATAAATGCTGAAGAGGTTTAAGAGAACTGTGTACCCTCTAGCTGCTGGTGAGATGTAAAAGGGTTAAACGCTAATAATGAGAACAGAAAGAAGCTGCGTTGAAAAGAAAAATGGAGGTACCATTCAATCCAGCAGGCGCACCAAAGGGCCTCTCACCTGAGAAGACCAGAATGAAGAAGACCCGGGCTGCAAAAGCTGCACTGCAGCCTTATTCACAATAGACAAGACAGTGAAGCAACCAAAATGTCCATCAACAGACGAAAGGATAAAGAAGAAGTGGTCCATGTACACAATGAATACTAGCCATGGAAAACAATGAAACACTGCTCTTTGAGGCACCATAGATGATCTTGGAGATAATCACAGAACATGAGGTAAGTCGGAAAGGAAAAGTCCTATAACCTATGATATCACTTATAGGCGTTATCTAATAACTGACACAAATGAACATATTTCCACAGAGAAAGGCAATCACAGACTTATTAAAAAAAAAAAACTATGCTTATCTAAAAGGAAAGGTGGGGGGAATGGATACATGAAGATTAGCGTTACCATATGTATACAAATACATATTATATACATATATCAAAAAGACCGACCATATAGCAAGGAAGGATTACGGAACACTCTGTAATAATTTACACGGGAAGAGGATCTCTACATAAATAGGTATATATGATATGTAGATGAACCAGAGTGTGTACACCTTGGACAAGCAACATTCTAACCATTACCCCAATTGAAAAAATTAAAACAACGAACTAGGAGTAATGAGACATAAACTTATGGGGGGTTTTCCTGGCACATTCCATCCAAATTGAAAACCTAGGCAGACAACTTCCAGAACGGCTCTGCTGCCCTAGTACCCAGATTTGGGAATCGAGAAATGCTGCATCCTTGTGGCCGTTTCCCACAACAGCAGCTTTGAACCCACTGCAAAAGGTCACTAATTATTCACCAATTGCAGGTCTGTAAATGACACCGGCCCTCCAAAAAATACTGAGGTCGAAAATCGACCAAAAAATTCTAGAGTGCAACCTTCCAAAAAGAAAATTTGAAGAGGTATATTACACTCACACTTTCTTTCTTTTTTCTTTTAACAGAAAAGTAAAAGGCGTGGAAAAATGATGAATTGTAGGAATTTTTACAGACATGTAAACCCAAATTACAAAAACCTGTCAGCTCACACCAGTCAGAATGGCCATCAACAAAAATGCTGCAAACTAGAAATGCTGACGTGATTGTGGAGAAATGCGTACCCTCGATTCTAAGGGGGACGTGGTAAGAGCCACTAATGAAAGCACAATTGAGGTGCCTTGAAAAGGTAAACGTTGAGCTACCATACCAGTCAATCAATCATACCCACTGCTGGGTCTATCCCCTGAGAAAAGGAAAATCAAAAATCACAGGCTGGCAATCCTGCACTCCAGCAATATTTACCATAGGCAACACTTGGAAGCAACGAAAATGTCCATCAACAGAGGAATGCACCAAGAAGAAGTGGTCCATGTACACATGGAATATTAGCCATGGAAAACATTGAAGCACTGCTCTTTGAGGCACCATAGATGAGCCTGGAGATAATCACAAAACATGAAGTAGGTCGGAAAGCAAAACACCTATATCCTATATTATCACTTATGGCATTATCTAATAACTGGCACAGATGAACGTATTTCCAAAGAGAAAGACACTCACAGGCTGAGAAAACAAACTATGCTCATCTGAAAGGAAAGGAGGGGGGAAATTGAGAAATGAAGATTAGTGGTACTATACATATACAAATACATATTTTGTACATGTATCAAAAAGTCCGAACATATAGCAAGGGAGGTCGACGGAACACTGTAATATTTTACATGGGAAGAGGATCTGTACATTAATAGACATACATAATGTACAAATGAACCAGATTGTGTACACCTAGGATAAACAATATTCTAAACTTTACCCAGATTAAAAAACTTTTAAAAACCAAGAAGAAGTAATGAGACATAAACTTATGGGGATTTCTCCTGGCAAATTCCATTCTAATTTACAACCTAGGACAATGACTTCCAGAAAGGCTCTGCTGCCCTAGTACCCAGATTGGGGAATGGAGAAATGCTACCTCCTTGTGGCCGTTTCCCACAACAGCAGGTTTGAACCCACTGCGAAAGGTCACTAAATTTTCACCAACTTGCAGTTCTGTAAATGACACCTGCCCTCCAGAAAATTTCTGGGGTCAAAAATCGACCAAAAAATTCAAAAGAGGGCAACCTTCGAAGAAGACAATTTCAAGAGCTACATTGTACTCACGGTTTTTTCTTTTAAGAGAAAAGAGAACGATGTAGGAATATGATGAATTTTAAAAAATTTAATGACAGGCATACCCATATTACAAAAACCTATCAGCTCACAGCAGTCAGAATGGCCATTAGGAAAAATGCTGCAAAAAATAAACGGTGAAGGGAGTGTGGAGAAATGCGTACCCTCGGTTGTAAGGGGGGGCATGTAAAGAGCCACTAATGAAAACACAGTGTAGGTGCTTTGAAAAGGGAAACATTGAGCTACCAGTCAATCAATCACAACCACTGCTTGGCCTATCACCTGAGAAAATGAGAATCAAAAAGTCACAGGCTGGCAAACCTGTACGCCAGCAAGATTTACCATAGCCAGCACTTGGAAGCAATGAAAATGTCCATCAACCGAGGAATGCACCAAGAAGAAGTGGTCCACGTACACAATGGAATATTACTCTAATAATAAATATAAATGAAATTTAAAAACAAACAAAAGCAAGGAGACATCAACATTTGTGGGTTTATCCGGGCACATGGCACTCTAACTTATAACCGAAGAACACCACTGGCCGGTAGGTCTGTTTCCCTAGTACCAGCAAGGGGAACGTAGAAAGGCTGCCGCTCTCTGGCCGTTACCTGCAAAAGCAGGTTTAAAGCCTGAGCTAATGGTCACTTCATATGAACAAGTACTGCAGGGCTGTAAATGAAACCTGCCCTCAAAATGTCTTGAGGGAGATAATGGCCAAAATATTTCAAATGGTGACACATACTTTAAGAAAACACTTTGAAGAAATAAGCTCTAATCACAGCTGGAAAAATAAAAAGGACATGTCTTAAAGATCAATTTCAACGCATTATGAGACACATGCAAATTCAACCACAAAGAGGTATCAGCTCACACCACTCAGAATAACCATCAGCAAAAACTACAAAGAATAAATCCTGAAGGAGCTGGGAAGAAATACATACCCTCCACTTTAAGTGGGACGTAACCTGGAAAGAGCCACTAAGGAGAACAGAATAGAGGTGCCTGTAAAAGGTAAACATTGAGCTACCATATGTTCCAGCAGACCTATTCCTGGACCTATAAACTAAGAAGACAGAATTGGAAGGACACAGGCACGCAAATCTGCATTGCATAGTATTACAGTAGCCAAGATATGGAAGTAACCAAAAAGTCCACCGACAGATGGGTGGACAAAGAAGAACTGCTACCTGTACAGATGGAATATGAGCTAGTGAAAAAAATGAAACGATGCCATTTCCAGCACCACAGATGAGTCTAGAAGTAATCACGCAACTTGGAGTAAGTGAGAAAGCGAAAAACACATATCCTATCGTATCACATATAGGTGTTACCTAAAAAATGATACAAACAAAGATATTTCCACAGAGAAACACTTTCATAGATTCATTAAAAAACTTATGGTTCACCAAATGGACAGGTGTGAGGATTGGATACATTACCATATTGAGGTTAACAGAGAGATACAAACACATGTGAAATATAGAATCACCAAAGACCTACGCAATACCAAGAGAAGACTACTCAACATTGTGTCATAACCTACATGGGAAAAGGATCCGAAGAAGAATAGATATATGTATATGTGTGAAAGAACCACATCTTGCACACCTAGAACAAACAAAACATTGTAATCAAGTTTGCTGTGAGAAAAAATAAAAATTAAGTTAAAAATACCAACAAGAAGTAAGGAGACATAAACTTAAAGGGCTTTTTCCTCGCACATTCCATTCTAATTTACAACCTAGAACACCACTTCCAGTAAGGCTCTGTTGCCCTAGTAACCAGATTTGGTAAAGGAGAAATGCTGCCGCCTTGTGGCCGATTCCCGCAAGAGCAGCTTTTAACCCCCAGCTAATGGTCACTTACCATTCACAAGGACTCAGGGCTGTAAAGGACACCTGCCCTCAAAATTGTGCTGAGGTAGGGAATGGATAAAAAAATTCAAAACAGGCAAAATGTTCACGAAGATAGTATGAAGAGGTAAGTTTTACTCACTCTCTTTTTAAAAAAAGGAAAATGGATAAAAGCTCAGCCTCAGGAAGTATTAGACTCATGCAATCTAATCTACAAAAAGTTTTCAACTCACACCAGTCGACTGACCATTGGCAAAAAGTCTACAAACAATAAATGCTGAAGAGGTTTAAGAGAACTGTGTACCCTCTAGCTGCTGGTGAGATGTAAAAGGGTTAAACGCTAATAATGAGAACAGAAAGAAGCTGCGTTGAAAAGAAAAATGGAGGTACCATTCAATCCAGCAGGCGCACCAAAGGGCCTCTCACCTGAGAAGACCAGAATGAAGAAGACCCGGGCTGCAAAAGCTGCACTGCAGCCTTATTCACAATAGACAAGACAGTGAAGCAACCAAAATGTCCATCAACAGACGAAAGGATAAAGAAGAAGTGGTCCATGTACACAATGAATACTAGCCATGGAAAACAATGAAACACTGCTCTTTGAGGCACCATAGATGATCTTGGAGATAATCACAGAACATGAGGTAAGTCGGAAAGGAAAAGTCCTATAACCTATGATATCACTTATAGGCGTTATCTAATAACTGACACAAATGAACATATTTCCACAGAGAAAGGCAATCACAGACTTATTAAAAAAAAAAAACTATGCTTATCTAAAAGGAAAGGTGGGGGGAATGGATACATGAAGATTAGCGTTACCATATGTATACAAATACATATTATATACATATATCAAAAAGACCGACCATATAGCAAGGAAGGATTACGGAACACTCTGTAATAATTTACACGGGAAGAGGATCTCTACATAAATAGGTATATATGATATGTAGATGAACCAGAGTGTGTACACCTTGGACAAGCAACATTCTAACCATTACCCGAATTGAAAAAATTAAAACAACGAACTAGGAGTAATGAGACATAAACTTATGGGGGGTTTTCCTGGCACATTCCATCCAAATTGAAAACCTAGGCAGACAACTTCCAGAACGGCTCTGCTGCCCTAGTACCCAGATTTGGGAATCGAGAAATGCTGCATCCTTGTGGCCGTTTCCCACAACAGCAGCTTTGAACCCACTGCAAAAGGTCACTAATTATTCACCAATTGCAGGTCTGTAAATGACACCGGCCCTCCAAAAAATACTGAGGTCGAAAATCGACCAAAAAATTCTAGAGTGCAACCTTCCAAAAAGAAAATTTGAAGAGGTATATTACACTCACACTTTCTTTCTTTTTTCTTTTAACAGAAAAGTAAAAGGCGTGGAAAAATGATGAATTGTAGGAATTTTTACAGACATGTAAACCCAAATTACAAAAACCTGTCAGCTCACACCAGTCAGAATGGCCATCAACAAAAATGCTGCAAACTAGAAATGCTGACGTGATTGTGGAGAAATGCGTACCCTCGATTCTAAGGGGGACGTGGTAAGAGCCACTAATGAAAGCACAATTGAGGTGCCTTGAAAAGGTAAACGTTGAGCTACCATACCAGTCAATCAATCATACCCACTGCTGGGTCTATCCCCTGAGAAAAGGAAAATCAAAAATCACAGGCTGGCAATCCTGCACTCCAGCAATATTTACCATAGGCAACACTTGGAAGCAACGAAAATGTCCATCAACAGAGGAATGCACCAAGAAGAAGTGGTCCATGTACACATGGAATATTAGCCATGGAAAACATTGAAGCACTGCTCTTTGAGGCACCATAGATGAGCCTGGAGATAATCACAAAACATGAAGTAGGTCGGAAAGCAAAACACCTATATCCTATATTATCACTTATGGCATTATCTAATAACTGGCACAGATGAACGTATTTCCAAAGAGAAAGACACTCACAGGCTGAGAAAACAAACTATGCTCATCTGAAAGGAAAGGAGGGGGGAAATTGAGAAATGAAGATTAGTGGTACTATACATATACAAATACATATTTTGTACATGTATCAAAAAGTCCGAACATATAGCAAGGGAGGTTGACGGAACACTGTAATATTTTACATGGGAAGAGGATCTGTACATTAATAGACATACATAATGTACAAATGAACCAGATTGTGTACACCTAGGATAAACAATATTCTAAACTTTACCCAGATTAAAAAACTTTTAAAAACCAAGAAGAAGTAATGAGACATAAACTTATGGGGATTTCTCCTGGCAAATTCCATTCTAATTTACAACCTAGGACAATGACTTCCAGAAAGGCTCTGCTGCCCTAGTACCCAGATTGGGGAATGGAGAAATGCTACCTCCTTGTGGCCGTTTCCCACAACAGCAGGTTTGAACCCACTGCGAAAGGTCACTAAATTTTCACCAACTTGCAGTTCTGTAAATGACACCTGCCCTCCAGAAAATTTCTGGGGTCAAAAATCGACCAAAAAATTCAAAAGAGGGCAACCTTCGAAGAAGACAATTTCAAGAGCTACATTGTACTCACGGTTTTTTCTTTTAAGAGAAAAGAGAACGATGTAGGAATATGATGAATTTTAAAAAATTTAATGACAGGCATACCCATATTACAAAAACCTATCAGCTCACAGCAGTCAGAATGGCCATTAGGAAAAATGCTGCAAAAAATAAACGGTGAAGGGAGTGTGGAGAAATGCGTACCCTCGGTTGTAAGGGGGGGCATGTAAAGAGCCACTAATGAAAACACAGTGTAGGTGCTTTGAAAAGGGAAACATTGAGCTACCAGTCAATCAATCACAACCACTGCTTGGCCTATCACCTGAGAAAATGAGAATCAAAAAGTCACAGGCTGGCAAACCTGTACGCCAGCAAGATTTACCATAGCCAGCACTTGGAAGCAATGAAAATGTCCATCAACCGAGGAATGCACCAAGAAGAAGTGGTCCACGTACACAATGGAATATTACTCTAATAATAAATATAAATGAAATTTAAAAACAAACAAAAGCAAGGAGACATCAACATTTGTGGGTTTATCCGGGCACATGGCACTCTAACTTATAACCGAAGAACACCACTGGCCGGTAGGTCTGTTTCCCTAGTACCAGCAAGGGGAACGTAGAAAGGCTGCCGCTCTCTGGCCGTTACCTGCAAAAGCAGGTTTAAAGCCTGAGCTAATGGTCACTTCATATGAACAAGTACTGCAGGGCTGTAAATGAAACCTGCCCTCAAAATGTCTTGAGGGAGATAATGGCCAAAATATTTCAAATGGTGACACATACTTTAAGAAAACACTTTGAAGAAATAAGCTCTAATCACAGCTGGAAAAATAAAAAGGACATGTCTTAAAGATCAATTTCAACGCATTATGAGACACATGCAAATTCAACCACAAAGAGGTATCAGCTCACACCACTCAGAATAACCATCAGCAAAAACTACAAAGAATAAATCCTGAAGGAGCTGGGAAGAAATACATACCCTCCACTTTAAGTGGGACGTAACCTGGAAAGAGCCACTAAGGAGAACAGAATAGAGGTGCCTGTAAAAGGTAAACATTGAGCTACCATATGTTCCAGCAGACCTATTCCTGGACCTATAAACTAAGAAGACAGAATTGGAAGGACACAGGCACGCAAATCTGCATTGCATAGTATTACAGTAGCCAAGATATGGAAGTAACCAAAAAGTCCACCGACAGATGGGTGGACAAAGAAGAACTGCTACCTGTACAGATGGAATATGAGCTAGTGAAAAAAATGAAACGATGCCATTTCCAGCACCACAGATGAGTCTAGAAGTAATCACGCAACTTGGAGTAAGTGAGAAAGCGAAAAACACATATCCTATCGTATCACATATAGGTGTTACCTAAAAAATGATACAAACAAAGATATTTCCACAGAGAAACACTTTCATAGATTCATTAAAAAACTTATGGTTCACCAAATGGACAGGTGTGAGGATTGGATACATTACCATATTGAGGTTAACAGAGAGATACAAACACATGTGAAATATAGAATCACCAAAGACCTACGCAATACCAAGAGAAGACTACTCAACATTGTGTCATAACCTACATGGGAAAAGGATCCGAAGAAGAATAGATATATGTATATGTGTGAAAGAACCACATCTTGCACACCTAGAACAAACAAAACATTGTAATCAAGTTTGCTGTGAGAAAAAATAAAAATTAAGTTAAAAATACCAACAAGAAGTAAGGAGACATAAACTTAAAGGGCTTTTTCCTCGCACATTCCATTCTAATTTACAACCTAGAACACCACTTCCAGTAAGGCTCTGTTGCCCTAGTAACCAGATTTGGTAAAGGAGAAATGCTGCCGCCTTGTGGCCGATTCCCGCAAGAGCAGCTTTTAACCCCCAGCTAATGGTCACTTACCATTCACAAGGACTCAGGGCTGTAAAGGACACCTGCCCTCAAAATTGTGCTGAGGTAGGGAATGGATAAAAAAATTCAAAACAGGCAAAATGTTCACGAAGATAGTATGAAGAGGTAAGTTTTACTCACTCTCTTTTAAAAAAAAAGGAAAATGGATAAAAGCTCAGCCTCAGGAAGTATTAGACTCATGCAATCTAATCTACAAAAAGTTTTCAACTCACACCAGTCGACTGACCATTGGCAAAAAGTCTACAAACAATAAATGCTGAAGAGGTTTAAGAGAACTGTGTACCCTCTAGCTGCTGGTGAGATGTAAAAGGGTTAAACGCTAATAATGAGAACAGAAAGAAGCTGCGTTGAAAAGAAAAATGGAGGTACCATTCAATCCAGCAGGCGCACCAAAGGGCCTCTCACCTGAGAAGACCAGAATGAAGAAGACCCGGGCTGCAAAAGCTGCACTGCAGCCTTATTCACAATAGACAAGACAGTGAAGCAACCAAAATGTCCATCAACAGACGAAAGGATAAAGAAGAAGTGGTCCATGTACACAATGAATACTAGCCATGGAAAACAATGAAACACTGCTCTTTGAGGCACCATAGATGATCTTGGAGATAATCACAGAACATGAGGTAAGTCAGAAAGGAAAAGTCCTATAACCTATGATATCACTTATAGGCGTTATCTAATAACTGACACAAATGAACATATTTCCACAGAGAAAGGCAATCACAGACTTATTAAAAAAAAAAACTATGCTTATCTAAAAGGAAAGGTGGGGGGAATGGATACATGAAGATTAGCGTTACCATATGTATACAAATACATATTATATACATATATCAAAAAGACCGACCATATAGCAAGGAAGGATTACGGAACACTCTGTAATAATTTACACGGGAAGAGGATCTCTACATAAATAGGTATATATGATATGTAGATGAACCAGAGTGTGTACACCTTGGACAAGCAACATTCTAACCATTACCCGAATTGAAAAAATTAAAACAACGAACTAGGAGTAATGAGACATAAACTTATGGGGGGTTTTCCTGGCACATTCCATCCAAATTGAAAACCTAGGCAGACAACTTCCAGAACGGCTCTGCTGCCCTAGTACCCAGATTTGGGAATCGAGAAATGCTGCATCCTTGTGGCCGTTTCCCACAACAGCAGCTTTGAACCCACTGCAAAAGGTCACTAATTATTCACCAATTGCAGGTCTGTAAATGACACCGGCCCTCCAAAAAATACTGAGGTCGAAAATCGACCAAAAAATTCTAGAGTGCAACCTTCCAAAAAGAAAATTTGAAGAGGTATATTACACTCACACTTTCTTTCTTTTTTCTTTTAACAGAAAAGTAAAAGGCGTGGAAAAATGATGAATTGTAGGAATTTTTACAGACATGTAAACCCAAATTACAAAAACCTGTCAGCTCACACCAGTCAGAATGGCCATCAACAAAAATGCTGCAAACTAGAAATGCTGACGTGATTGTGGAGAAATGCGTACCCTCGATTCTAAGGGGGACGTGGTAAGAGCCACTAATGAAAGCACAATTGAGGTGCCTTGAAAAGGTAAACGTTGAGCTACCATACCAGTCAATCAATCATACCCACTGCTGGGTCTATCCCCTGAGAAAAGGAAAATCAAAAATCACAGGCTGGCAATCCTGCACTCCAGCAATATTTACCATAGGCAACACTTGGAAGCAACGAAAATGTCCATCAACAGAGGAATGCACCAAGAAGAAGTGGTCCATGTACACATGGAATATTAGCCATGGAAAACATTGAAGCACTGCTCTTTGAGGCACCATAGATGAGCCTGGAGATAATCACAAAACATGAAGTAGGTCGGAAAGCAAAACACCTATATCCTATATTATCACTTATGGCATTATCTAATAACTGGCACAGATGAACGTATTTCCAAAGAGAAAGACCCTCACAGGCTGAGAAAACAAACTATGCTCATCTGAAAGGAAAGGAGGGGGGAAATTGAGAAATGAAGATTAGTGTTACTATACATATACAAATACATATTTTGTACATGTATCAAAAAGACCGAACATATAGCAAGGGAGGTCGACGGAACACTGTAATATTTTACATGGGAAGAGGATCTGTACATTAATAGACATACATAATGTACAAATGAACCAGATTGTGTACACCTAGGATAAACAATATTCTAAACTTTACCCAGATTAAAAAACTTTTAAAAACCAAGAAGAAGTAATGAGACATAAACTTATGGGGATTTCTCCTGGCAAATTCCATTCTAATTTACAACCTAGGACAATGACTTCCAGAAAGGCTCTGCTGCCCTAGTACCCAGATTGGGGAATGGAGAAATGCTACCTCCTTGTGGCCGTTTCCCACAACAGCAGGTTTGAACCCACTGCGAAAGGTCACTAAATTTTCACCAACTTGCAGTTCTGTAAATGACACCTGCCCTCCAGAAAATTTCTGGGGTCAAAAATCGACCAAAAAATTCAAAAGAGGGCAACCTTCGAAGAAGACAATTTCAAGAGCTACATTGTACTCACGGTTTTTTCTTTTAAGAGAAAAGAGAACGATGTAGGAATATGATGAATTTTAAAAAATTTAATGACAGGCATACCCATATTACAAAAACCTATCAGCTCACAGCAGTCAGAATGGCCATTAGGAAAAATGCTGCAAAAAATAAACGGTGAAGGGAGTGTGGAGAAATGCGTACCCTCGGTTGTAAGGGGGGGCATGTAAAGAGCCACTAATGAAAACACAGTGTAGGTGCTTTGAAAAGGGAAACATTGAGCTACCAGTCAATCAATCACAACCACTGCTTGGCCTATCACCTGAGAAAATGAGAATCAAAAAGTCACAGGCTGGCAAACCTGTACGCCAGCAAGATTTACCATAGCCAGCACTTGGAAGCAATGAAAATGTCCATCAACCGAGGAATGCACCAAGAAGAAGTGGTCCACGTACACAATGGAATATTACTCTAATAATAAATATAAATGAAATTTAAAAACAAACAAAAGCAAGGAGACATCAACATTTGTGGGTTTATCCGGGCACATGGCACTCTAACTTATAACCGAAGAACACCACTGGCCGGTAGGTCTGTTTCCCTAGTACCAGCAAGGGGAACGTAGAAAGGCTGCCGCTCTCTGGCCGTTACCTGCAAAAGCAGGTTTAAAGCCTGAGCTAATGGTCACTTCATATGAACAAGTACTGCAGGGCTGTAAATGAAACCTGCCCTCAAAATGTCTTGAGGGAGATAATGGCCAAAATATTTCAAATGGTGACACATACTTTAAGAAAACACTTTGAAGAAATAAGCTCTAATCACAGCTGGAAAAATAAAAAGGACATGTCTTAAAGATCAATTTCAACGCATTATGAGACACATGCAAATTCAACCACAAAGAGGTATCAGCTCACACCACTCAGAATAACCATCAGCAAAAACTACAAAGAATAAATCCTGAAGGAGCTGGGAAGAAATACATACCCTCCACTTTAAGTGGGACGTAACCTGGAAAGAGCCACTAAGGAGAACAGAATAGAGGTGCCTGTAAAAGGTAAACATTGAGCTACCATATGTTCCAGCAGACCTATTCCTGGACCTATAAACTAAGAAGACAGAATTGGAAGGACACAGGCACGCAAATCTGCATTGCATAGTATTACAGTAGCCAAGATATGGAAGTAACCAAAAAGTCCACCGACAGATGGGTGGACAAAGAAGAACTGCTACCTGTACAGATGGAATATGAGCTAGTGAAAAAAATGAAACGATGCCATTTCCAGCACCACAGATGAGTCTAGAAGTAATCACGCAACTTGGAGTAAGTGAGAAAGCGAAAAACACATATCCTATCGTATCACATATAGGTGTTACCTAAAAAATGATACAAACAAAGATATTTCCACAGAGAAACACTTTCATAGATTCATTAAAAAACTTATGGTTCACCAAATGGACAGGTGTGAGGATTGGATACATTACCATATTGAGGTTAACAGAGAGATACAAACACATGTGAAATATAGAATCACCAAAGACCTACGCAATACCAAGAGAAGACTACTCAACATTGTGTCATAACCTACATGGGAAAAGGATCCGAAGAAGAATAGATATATGTATATGTGTGAAAGAACCACATCTTGCACACCTAGAACAAACAAAACATTGTAATCAAGTTTGCTGTGAGAAAAAATAAAAATTAAGTTAAAAATACCAACAAGAAGTAAGGAGACATAAACTTAAAGGGCTTTTTCCTCGCACATTCCATTCTAATTTACAACCTAGAACACCACTTCCAGTAAGGCTCTGTTGCCCTAGTAACCAGATTTGGTAAAGGAGAAATGCTGCCGCCTTGTGGCCGATTCCCGCAAGAGCAGCTTTTAACCCCCAGCTAATGGTCACTTACCATTCACAAGGACTCAGGGCTGTAAAGGACACCTGCCCTCAAAATTGTGCTGAGGTAGGGAATGGATAAAAAAATTCAAAACAGGCAAAATGTTCACGAAGATAGTATGAAGAGGTAAGTTTTACTCACTCTCTTTTTAAAAAAAGGAAAATGGATAAAAGCTCAGCCTCAGGAAGTATTAGACTCATGCAATCTAATCTACAAAAAGTTTTCAACTCACACCAGTCGACTGACCATTGGCAAAAAGTCTACAAACAATAAATGCTGAAGAGGTTTAAGAGAACTGTGTACCCTCTAGCTGCTGGTGAGATGTAAAAGGGTTAAACGCTAATAATGAGAACAGAAAGAAGCTGCGTTGAAAAGAAAAATGGAGGTACCATTCAATCCAGCAGGCGCACCAAAGGGCCTCTCACCTGAGAAGACCAGAATGAAGAAGACCCGGGCTGCAAAAGCTGCACTGCAGCCTTATTCACAATAGACAAGACAGTGAAGCAACCAAAATGTCCATCAACAGACGAAAGGATAAAGAAGAAGTGGTCCATGTACACAATGAATACTAGCCATGGAAAACAATGAAACACTGCTCTTTGAGGCACCATAGATGATCTTGGAGATAATCACAGAACATGAGGTAAGTCGGAAAGGAAAAGTCCTATAACCTATGATATCACTTATAGGCGTTATCTAATAACTGACACAAATGAACATATTTCCACAGAGAAAGGCAATCACAGACTTATTAAAAAAAAAAAACTATGCTTATCTAAAAGGAAAGGTGGGGGGAATGGATACATGAAGATTAGCGTTACCATATGTATACAAATACATATTATATACATATATCAAAAAGACCGACCATATAGCAAGGAAGGATTACGGAACACTCTGTAATAATTTACACGGGAAGAGGATCTCTACATAAATAGGTATATATGATATGTAGATGAACCAGAGTGTGTACACCTTGGACAAGCAACATTCTAACCATTACCCGAATTGAAAAAATTAAAACAACGAACTAGGAGTAATGAGACATAAACTTATGGGGGGTTTTCCTGGCACATTCCATCCAAATTGAAAACCTAGGCAGACAACTTCCAGAACGGCTCTGCTGCCCTAGTACCCAGATTTGGGAATCGAGAAATGCTGCATCCTTGTGGCCGTTTCCCACAACAGCAGCTTTGAACCCACTGCAAAAGGTCACTAATTATTCACCAATTGCAGGTCTGTAAATGACACCGGCCCTCCAAAAAATACTGAGGTCGAAAATCGACCAAAAAATTCTAGAGTGCAACCTTCCAAAAAGAAAATTTGAAGAGGTATATTACACTCACACTTTCTTTCTTTTTTCTTTTAACAGAAAAGTAAAAGGCGTGGAAAAATGATGAATTGTAGGAATTTTTACAGACATGTAAACCCAAATTACAAAAACCTGTCAGCTCACACCAGTCAGAATGGCCATCAACAAAAATGCTGCAAACTAGAAATGCTGACGTGATTGTGGAGAAATGCGTACCCTCGATTCTAAGGGGGACGTGGTAAGAGCCACTAATGAAAGCACAATTGAGGTGCCTTGAAAAGGTAAACGTTGAGCTACCATACCAGTCAATCAATCATACCCACTGCTGGGTCTATCCCCTGAGAAAAGGAAAATCAAAAATCACAGGCTGGCAATCCTGCACTCCAGCAATATTTACCATAGGCAACACTTGGAAGCAACGAAAATGTCCATCAACAGAGGAATGCACCAAGAAGAAGTGGTCCATGTACACATGGAATATTAGCCATGGAAAACATTGAAGCACTGCTCTTTGAGGCACCATAGATGAGCCTGGAGATAATCACAAAACATGAAGTAGGTCGGAAAGCAAAACACCTATATCCTATATTATCACTTATGGCATTATCTAATAACTGGCACAGATGAACGTATTTCCAAAGAGAAAGACACTCACAGGCTGAGAAAACAAACTATGCTCATCTGAAAGGAAAGGAGGGGGGAAATTGAGAAATGAAGATTAGTGGTACTATACATATACAAATACATATTTTGTACATGTATCAAAAAGTCCGAACATATAGCAAGGGAGGTTGACGGAACACTGTAATATTTTACATGGGAAGAGGATCTGTACATTAATAGACATACATAATGTACAAATGAACCAGATTGTGTACACCTAGGATAAACAATATTCTAAACTTTACCCAGATTAAAAAACTTTTAAAAACCAAGAAGAAGTAATGAGACATAAACTTATGGGGATTTCTCCTGGCAAATTCCATTCTAATTTACAACCTAGGACAATGACTTCCAGAAAGGCTCTGCTGCCCTAGTACCCAGATTGGGGAATGGAGAAATGCTACCTCCTTGTGGCCGTTTCCCACAACAGCAGGTTTGAACCCACTGCGAAAGGTCACTAAATTTTCACCAACTTGCAGTTCTGTAAATGACACCTGCCCTCCAGAAAATTTCTGGGGTCAAAAATCGACCAAAAAATTCAAAAGAGGGCAACCTTCGAAGAAGACAATTTCAAGAGCTACATTGTACTCACGGTTTTTTCTTTTAAGAGAAAAGAGAACGATGTAGGAATATGATGAATTTTAAAAAATTTAATGACAGGCATACCCATATTACAAAAACCTATCAGCTCACAGCAGTCAGAATGGCCATTAGGAAAAATGCTGCAAAAAATAAACGGTGAAGGGAGTGTGGAGAAATGCGTACCCTCGGTTGTAAGGGGGGGCATGTAAAGAGCCACTAATGAAAACACAGTGTAGGTGCTTTGAAAAGGGAAACATTGAGCTACCAGTCAATCAATCACAACCACTGCTTGGCCTATCACCTGAGAAAATGAGAATCAAAAAGTCACAGGCTGGCAAACCTGTACGCCAGCAAGATTTACCATAGCCAGCACTTGGAAGCAATGAAAATGTCCATCAACCGAGGAATGCACCAAGAAGAAGTGGTCCACGTACACAATGGAATATTACTCTAATAATAAATATAAATGAAATTTAAAAACAAACAAAAGCAAGGAGACATCAACATTTGTGGGTTTATCCGGGCACATGGCACTCTAACTTATAACCGAAGAACACCACTGGCCGGTAGGTCTGTTTCCCTAGTACCAGCAAGGGGAACGTAGAAAGGCTGCCGCTCTCTGGCCGTTACCTGCAAAAGCAGGTTTAAAGCCTGAGCTAATGGTCACTTCATATGAACAAGTACTGCAGGGCTGTAAATGAAACCTGCCCTCAAAATGTCTTGAGGGAGATAATGGCCAAAATATTTCAAATGGTGACACATACTTTAAGAAAACACTTTGAAGAAATAAGCTCTAATCACAGCTGGAAAAATAAAAAGGACATGTCTTAAAGATCAATTTCAACGCATTATGAGACACATGCAAATTCAACCACAAAGAGGTATCAGCTCACACCACTCAGAATAACCATCAGCAAAAACTACAAAGAATAAATCCTGAAGGAGCTGGGAAGAAATACATACCCTCCACTTTAAGTGGGACGTAACCTGGAAAGAGCCACTAAGGAGAACAGAATAGAGGTGCCTGTAAAAGGTAAACATTGAGCTACCATATGTTCCAGCAGACCTATTCCTGGACCTATAAACTAAGAAGACAGAATTGGAAGGACACAGGCACGCAAATCTGCATTGCATAGTATTACAGTAGCCAAGATATGGAAGTAACCAAAAAGTCCACCGACAGATGGGTGGACAAAGAAGAACTGCTACCTGTACAGATGGAATATGAGCTAGTGAAAAAAATGAAACGATGCCATTTCCAGCACCACAGATGAGTCTAGAAGTAATCACGCAACTTGGAGTAAGTGAGAAAGCGAAAAACACATATCCTATCGTATCACATATAGGTGTTACCTAAAAAATGATACAAACAAAGATATTTCCACAGAGAAACACTTTCATAGATTCATTAAAAAACTTATGGTTCACCAAATGGACAGGTGTGAGGATTGGATACATTACCATATTGAGGTTAACAGAGAGATACAAACACATGTGAAATATAGAATCACCAAAGACCTACGCAATACCAAGAGAAGACTACTCAACATTGTGTCATAACCTACATGGGAAAAGGATCCGAAGAAGAATAGATATATGTATATGTGTGAAAGAACCACATCTTGCACACCTAGAACAAACAAAACATTGTAATCAAGTTTGCTGTGAGAAAAAATAAAAATTAAGTTAAAAATACCAACAAGAAGTAAGGAGACATAAACTTAAAGGGCTTTTTCCTCGCACATTCCATTCTAATTTACAACCTAGAACACCACTTCCAGTAAGGCTCTGTTGCCCTAGTAACCAGATTTGGTAAAGGAGAAATGCTGCCGCCTTGTGGCCGATTCCCGCAAGAGCAGCTTTTAACCCCCAGCTAATGGTCACTTACCATTCACAAGGACTCAGGGCTGTAAAGGACACCTGCCCTCAAAATTGTGCTGAGGTAGGGAATGGATAAAAAAATTCAAAACAGGCAAAATGTTCACGAAGATAGTATGAAGAGGTAAGTTTTACTCACTCTCTTTTTAAAAAAAGGAAAATGGATAAAAGCTCAGCCTCAGGAAGTATTAGACTCATGCAATCTAATCTACAAAAAGTTTTCAACTCACACCAGTCGACTGACCATTGGCAAAAAGTCTACAAACAATAAATGCTGAAGAGGTTTAAGAGAACTGTGTACCCTCTAGCTGCTGGTGAGATGTAAAAGGGTTAAACGCTAATAATGAGAACAGAAAGAAGCTGCGTTGAAAAGAAAAATGGAGGTACCATTCAATCCAGCAGGCGCACCAAAGGGCCTCTCACCTGAGAAGACCAGAATGAAGAAGACCCGGGCTGCAAAAGCTGCACTGCAGCCTTATTCACAATAGACAAGACAGTGAAGCAACCAAAATGTCCATCAACAGACGAAAGGATAAAGAAGAAGTGGTCCATGTACACAATGAATACTAGCCATGGAAAACAATGAAACACTGCTCTTTGAGGCACCATAGATGATCTTGGAGATAATCACAGAACATGAGGTAAGTCGGAAAGGAAAAGTCCTATAACCTATGATATCACTTATAGGCGTTATCTAATAACTGACACAAATGAACATATTTCCACAGAGAAAGGCAATCACAGACTTATTAAAAAAAAAAAACTATGCTTATCTAAAAGGAAAGGTGGGGGGAATGGATACATGAAGATTAGCGTTACCATATGTATACAAATACATATTATATACATATATCAAAAAGACCGACCATATAGCAAGGAAGGATTACGGAACACTCTGTAATAATTTACACGGGAAGAGGATCTCTACATAAATAGGTATATATGATATGTAGATGAACCAGAGTGTGTACACCTTGGACAAGCAACATTCTAACCATTACCCGAATTGAAAAAATTAAAACAACGAACTAGGAGTAATGAGACATAAACTTATGGGGGGTTTTCCTGGCACATTCCATCCAAATTGAAAACCTAGGCAGACAACTTCCAGAACGGCTCTGCTGCCCTAGTACCCAGATTTGGGAATCGAGAAATGCTGCATCCTTGTGGCCGTTTCCCACAACAGCAGCTTTGAACCCACTGCAAAAGGTCACTAATTATTCACCAATTGCAGGTCTGTAAATGACACCGGCCCTCCAAAAAATACTGAGGTCGAAAATCGACCAAAAAATTCTAGAGTGCAACCTTCCAAAAAGAAAATTTGAAGAGGTATATTACACTCACACTTTCTTTCTTTTTTCTTTTAACAGAAAAGTAAAAGGCGTGGAAAAATGATGAATTGTAGGAATTTTTACAGACATGTAAACCCAAATTACAAAAACCTGTCAGCTCACACCAGTCAGAATGGCCATCAACAAAAATGCTGCAAACTAGAAATGCTGACGTGATTGTGGAGAAATGCGTACCCTCGATTCTAAGGGGGACGTGGTAAGAGCCACTAATGAAAGCACAATTGAGGTGCCTTGAAAAGGTAAACGTTGAGCTACCATACCAGTCAATCAATCATACCCACTGCTGGGTCTATCCCCTGAGAAAAGGAAAATCAAAAATCACAGGCTGGCAATCCTGCACTCCAGCAATATTTACCATAGGCAACACTTGGAAGCAACGAAAATGTCCATCAACAGAGGAATGCACCAAGAAGAAGTGGTCCATGTACACATGGAATATTAGCCATGGAAAACATTGAAGCACTGCTCTTTGAGGCACCATAGATGAGCCTGGAGATAATCACAAAACATGAAGTAGGTCGGAAAGCAAAACACCTATATCCTATATTATCACTTATGGCATTATCTAATAACTGGCACAGATGAACGTATTTCCAAAGAGAAAGACACTCACAGGCTGAGAAAACAAACTATGCTCATCTGAAAGGAAAGGAGGGGGGAAATTGAGAAATGAAGATTAGTGGTACTATACATATACAAATACATATTTTGTACATGTATCAAAAAGTCCGAACATATAGCAAGGGAGGTTGACGGAACACTGTAATATTTTACATGGGAAGAGGATCTGTACATTAATAGACATACATAATGTACAAATGAACCAGATTGTGTACACCTAGGATAAACAATATTCTAAACTTTACCCAGATTAAAAAACTTTTAAAAACCAAGAAGAAGTAATGAGACATAAACTTATGGGGATTTCTCCTGGCAAATTCCATTCTAATTTACAACCTAGGACAATGACTTCCAGAAAGGCTCTGCTGCCCTAGTACCCAGATTGGGGAATGGAGAAATGCTACCTCCTTGTGGCCGTTTCCCACAACAGCAGGTTTGAACCCACTGCGAAAGGTCACTAAATTTTCACCAACTTGCAGTTCTGTAAATGACACCTGCCCTCCAGAAAATTTCTGGGGTCAAAAATCGACCAAAAAATTCAAAAGAGGGCAACCTTCGAAGAAGACAATTTCAAGAGCTACATTGTACTCACGGTTTTTTCTTTTAAGAGAAAAGAGAACGATGTAGGAATATGATGAATTTTAAAAAATTTAATGACAGGCATACCCATATTACAAAAACCTATCAGCTCACAGCAGTCAGAATGGCCATTAGGAAAAATGCTGCAAAAAATAAACGGTGAAGGGAGTGTGGAGAAATGCGTACCCTCGGTTGTAAGGGGGGGCATGTAAAGAGCCACTAATGAAAACACAGTGTAGGTGCTTTGAAAAGGGAAACATTGAGCTACCAGTCAATCAATCACAACCACTGCTTGGCCTATCACCTGAGAAAATGAGAATCAAAAAGTCACAGGCTGGCAAACCTGTACGCCAGCAAGATTTACCATAGCCAGCACTTGGAAGCAATGAAAATGTCCATCAACCGAGGAATGCACCAAGAAGAAGTGGTCCACGTACACAATGGAATATTACTCTAATAATAAATATAAATGAAATTTAAAAACAAACAAAAGCAAGGAGACATCAACATTTGTGGGTTTATCCGGGCACATGGCACTCTAACTTATAACCGAAGAACACCACTGGCCGGTAGGTCTGTTTCCCTAGTACCAGCAAGGGGAACGTAGAAAGGCTGCCGCTCTCTGGCCGTTACCTGCAAAAGCAGGTTTAAAGCCTGAGCTAATGGTCACTTCATATGAACAAGTACTGCAGGGCTGTAAATGAAACCTGCCCTCAAAATGTCTTGAGGGAGATAATGGCCAAAATATTTCAAATGGTGACACATACTTTAAGAAAACACTTTGAAGAAATAAGCTCTAATCACAGCTGGAAAAATAAAAAGGACATGTCTTAAAGATCAATTTCAACGCATTATGAGACACATGCAAATTCAACCACAAAGAGGTATCAGCTCACACCACTCAGAATAACCATCAGCAAAAACTACAAAGAATAAATCCTGAAGGAGCTGGGAAGAAATACATACCCTCCACTTTAAGTGGGACGTAACCTGGAAAGAGCCACTAAGGAGAACAGAATAGAGGTGCCTGTAAAAGGTAAACATTGAGCTACCATATGTTCCAGCAGACCTATTCCTGGACCTATAAACTAAGAAGACAGAATTGGAAGGACACAGGCACGCAAATCTGCATTGCATAGTATTACAGTAGCCAAGATATGGAAGTAACCAAAAAGTCCACCGACAGATGGGTGGACAAAGAAGAACTGCTACCTGTACAGATGGAATATGAGCTAGTGAAAAAAATGAAACGATGCCATTTCCAGCACCACAGATGAGTCTAGAAGTAATCACGCAACTTGGAGTAAGTGAGAAAGCGAAAAACACATATCCTATCGTATCACATATAGGTGTTACCTAAAAAATGATACAAACAAAGATATTTCCACAGAGAAACACTTTCATAGATTCATTAAAAAACTTATGGTTCACCAAATGGACAGGTGTGAGGATTGGATACATTACCATATTGAGGTTAACAGAGAGATACAAACACATGTGAAATATAGAATCACCAAAGACCTACGCAATACCAAGAGAAGACTACTCAACATTGTGTCATAACCTACATGGGAAAAGGATCCGAAGAAGAATAGATATATGTATATGTGTGAAAGAACCACATCTTGCACACCTAGAACAAACAAAACATTGTAATCAAGTTTGCTGTGAGAAAAAATAAAAATTAAGTTAAAAATACCAACAAGAAGTAAGGAGACATAAACTTAAAGGGCTTTTTCCTCGCACATTCCATTCTAATTTACAACCTAGAACACCACTTCCAGTAAGGCTCTGTTGCCCTAGTAACCAGATTTGGTAAAGGAGAAATGCTGCCGCCTTGTGGCCGATTCCCGCAAGAGCAGCTTTTAACCCCCAGCTAATGGTCACTTACCATTCACAAGGACTCAGGGCTGTAAAGGACACCTGCCCTCAAAATTGTGCTGAGGTAGGGAATGGATAAAAAAATTCAAAACAGGCAAAATGTTCACGAAGATAGTATGAAGAGGTAAGTTTTACTCACTCTCTTTTAAAAAAAAAGGAAAATGGATAAAAGCTCAGCCTCAGGAAGTATTAGACTCATGCAATCTAATCTACAAAAAGTTTTCAACTCACACCAGTCGACTGACCATTGGCAAAAAGTCTACAAACAATAAATGCTGAAGAGGTTTAAGAGAACTGTGTACCCTCTAGCTGCTGGTGAGATGTAAAAGGGTTAAACGCTAATAATGAGAACAGAAAGAAGCTGCGTTGAAAAGAAAAATGGAGGTACCATTCAATCCAGCAGGCGCACCAAAGGGCCTCTCACCTGAGAAGACCAGAATGAAGAAGACCCGGGCTGCAAAAGCTGCACTGCAGCCTTATTCACAATAGACAAGACAGTGAAGCAACCAAAATGTCCATCAACAGACGAAAGGATAAAGAAGAAGTGGTCCATGTACACAATGAATACTAGCCATGGAAAACAATGAAACACTGCTCTTTGAGGCACCATAGATGATCTTGGAGATAATCACAGAACATGAGGTAAGTCGGAAAGGAAAAGTCCTATAACCTATGATATCACTTATAGGCGTTATCTAATAACTGACACAAATGAACATATTTCCACAGAGAAAGGCAATCACAGACTTATTAAAAAAAAAAAACTATGCTTATCTAAAAGGAAAGGTGGGGGGAATGGATACATGAAGATTAGCGTTACCATATGTATACAAATACATATTATATACATATATCAAAAAGACCGACCATATAGCAAGGAAGGATTACGGAACACTCTGTAATAATTTACACGGGAAGAGGATCTCTACATAAATAGGTATATATGATATGTAGATGAACCAGAGTGTGTACACCTTGGACAAGCAACATTCTAACCATTACCCGAATTGAAAAAATTAAAACAACGAACTAGGAGTAATGAGACATAAACTTATGGGGGGTTTTCCTGGCACATTCCATCCAAATTGAAAACCTAGGCAGACAACTTCCAGAACGGCTCTGCTGCCCTAGTACCCAGATTTGGGAATCGAGAAATGCTGCATCCTTGTGGCCGTTTCCCACAACAGCAGCTTTGAACCCACTGCAAAAGGTCACTAATTATTCACCAATTGCAGGTCTGTAAATGACACCGGCCCTCCAAAAAATACTGAGGTCGAAAATCGACCAAAAAATTCTAGAGTGCAACCTTCCAAAAAGAAAATTTGAAGAGGTATATTACACTCACACTTTCTTTCTTTTTTCTTTTAACAGAAAAGTAAAAGGCGTGGAAAAATGATGAATTGTAGGAATTTTTACAGACATGTAAACCCAAATTACAAAAACCTGTCAGCTCACACCAGTCAGAATGGCCATCAACAAAAATGCTGCAAACTAGAAATGCTGACGTGATTGTGGAGAAATGCGTACCCTCGATTCTAAGGGGGACGTGGTAAGAGCCACTAATGAAAGCACAATTGAGGTGCCTTGAAAAGGTAAACGTTGAGCTACCATACCAGTCAATCAATCATACCCACTGCTGGGTCTATCCCCTGAGAAAAGGAAAATCAAAAATCACAGGCTGGCAATCCTGCACTCCAGCAATATTTACCATAGGCAACACTTGGAAGCAACGAAAATGTCCATCAACAGAGGAATGCACCAAGAAGAAGTGGTCCATGTACACATGGAATATTAGCCATGGAAAACATTGAAGCACTGCTCTTTGAGGCACCATAGATGAGCCTGGAGATAATCACAAAACATGAAGTAGGTCGGAAAGCAAAACACCTATATCCTATATTATCACTTATGGCATTATCTAATAACTGGCACAGATGAACGTATTTCCAAAGAGAAAGACCCTCACAGGCTGAGAAAACAAACTATGCTCATCTGAAAGGAAAGGAGGGGGGAAATTGAGAAATGAAGATTAGTGGTACTATACATATACAAATACATATTTTGTACATGTATCAAAAAGACCGAACATATAGCAAGGGAGGTTGACGGAACACTGTAATATTTTACATGGGAAGAGGATCTGTACATTAATAGACATACATAATGTACAAATGAACCAGATTGTGTACACCTAGGATAAACAATATTCTAAACTTTACCCAGATTAAAAAACTTTTAAAAACCAAGAAGAAGTAATGAGACATAAACTTATGGGGATTTCTCCTGGCAAATTCCATTCTAATTTACAACCTAGGACAATGACTTCCAGAAAGGCTCTGCTGCCCTAGTACCCAGATTGGGGAATGGAGAAATGCTACCTCCTTGTGGCCGTTTCCCACAACAGCAGGTTTGAACCCACTGCGAAAGGTCACTAAATTTTCACCAACTTGCAGTTCTGTAAATGACACCTGCCCTCCAGAAAATTTCTGGGGTCAAAAATCGACCAAAAAATTCAAAAGAGGGCAACCTTCGAAGAAGACAATTTCAAGAGCTACATTGTACTCACGGTTTTTTCTTTTAAGAGAAAAGAGAACGATGTAGGAATATGATGAATTTTAAAAAATTTAATGACAGGCATACCCATATTACAAAAACCTATCAGCTCACAGCAGTCAGAATGGCCATTAGGAAAAATGCTGCAAAAAATAAACGGTGAAGGGAGTGTGGAGAAATGCGTACCCTCGGTTGTAAGGGGGGGCATGTAAAGAGCCACTAATGAAAACACAGTGTAGGTGCTTTGAAAAGGGAAACATTGAGCTACCAGTCAATCAATCACAACCACTGCTTGGCCTATCACCTGAGAAAATGAGAATCAAAAAGTCACAGGCTGGCAAACCTGTACGCCAGCAAGATTTACCATAGCCAGCACTTGGAAGCAATGAAAATGTCCATCAACCGAGGAATGCACCAAGAAGAAGTGGTCCACGTACACAATGGAATATTACTCTAATAATAAATATAAATGAAATTTAAAAACAAACAAAAGCAAGGAGACATCAACATTTGTGGGTTTATCCGGGCACATGGCACTCTAACTTATAACCGAAGAACACCACTGGCCGGTAGGTCTGTTTCCCTAGTACCAGCAAGGGGAACGTAGAAAGGCTGCCGCTCTCTGGCCGTTACCTGCAAAAGCAGGTTTAAAGCCTGAGCTAATGGTCACTTCATATGAACAAGTACTGCAGGGCTGTAAATGAAACCTGCCCTCAAAATGTCTTGAGGGAGATAATGGCCAAAATATTTCAAATGGTGACACATACTTTAAGAAAACACTTTGAAGAAATAAGCTCTAATCACAGCTGGAAAAATAAAAAGGACATGTCTTAAAGATCAATTTCAACGCATTATGAGACACATGCAAATTCAACCACAAAGAGGTATCAGCTCACACCACTCAGAATAACCATCAGCAAAAACTACAAAGAATAAATCCTGAAGGAGCTGGGAAGAAATACATACCCTCCACTTTAAGTGGGACGTAACCTGGAAAGAGCCACTAAGGAGAACAGAATAGAGGTGCCTGTAAAAGGTAAACATTGAGCTACCATATGTTCCAGCAGACCTATTCCTGGACCTATAAACTAAGAAGACAGAATTGGAAGGACACAGGCACGCAAATCTGCATTGCATAGTATTACAGTAGCCAAGATATGGAAGTAACCAAAAAGTCCACCGACAGATGGGTGGACAAAGAAGAACTGCTACCTGTACAGATGGAATATGAGCTAGTGAAAAAAATGAAACGATGCCATTTCCAGCACCACAGATGAGTCTAGAAGTAATCACGCAACTTGGAGTAAGTGAGAAAGCGAAAAACACATATCCTATCGTATCACATATAGGTGTTACCTAAAAAATGATACAAACAAAGATATTTCCACAGAGAAACACTTTCATAGATTCATTAAAAAACTTATGGTTCACCAAATGGACAGGTGTGAGGATTGGATACATTACCATATTGAGGTTAACAGAGAGATACAAACACATGTGAAATATAGAATCACCAAAGACCTACGCAATACCAAGAGAAGACTACTCAACATTGTGTCATAACCTACATGGGAAAAGGATCCGAAGAAGAATAGATATATGTATATGTGTGAAAGAACCACATCTTGCACACCTAGAACAAACAAAACATTGTAATCAAGTTTGCTGTGAGAAAAAATAAAAATTAAGTTAAAAATACCAACAAGAAGTAAGGAGACATAAACTTAAAGGGCTTTTTCCTCGCACATTCCATTCTAATTTACAACCTAGAACACCACTTCCAGTAAGGCTCTGTTGCCCTAGTAACCAGATTTGGTAAAGGAGAAATGCTGCCGCCTTGTGGCCGATTCCCGCAAGAGCAGCTTTTAACCCCCAGCTAATGGTCACTTACCATTCACAAGGACTCAGGGCTGTAAAGGACACCTGCCCTCAAAATTGTGCTGAGGTAGGGAATGGATAAAAAAATTCAAAACAGGCAAAATGTTCACGAAGATAGTATGAAGAGGTAAGTTTTACTCACTCTCTTTTAAAAAAAAAGGAAAATGGATAAAAGCTCAGCCTCAGGAAGTATTAGACTCATGCAATCTAATCTACAAAAAGTTTTCAACTCACACCAGTCGACTGACCATTGGCAAAAAGTCTACAAACAATAAATGCTGAAGAGGTTTAAGAGAACTGTGTACCCTCTAGCTGCTGGTGAGATGTAAAAGGGTTAAACGCTAATAATGAGAACAGAAAGAAGCTGCGTTGAAAAGAAAAATGGAGGTACCATTCAATCCAGCAGGCGCACCAAAGGGCCTCTCACCTGAGAAGACCAGAATGAAGAAGACCCGGGCTGCAAAAGCTGCACTGCAGCCTTATTCACAATAGACAAGACAGTGAAGCAACCAAAATGTCCATCAACAGACGAAAGGATAAAGAAGAAGTGGTCCATGTACACAATGAATACTAGCCATGGAAAACAATGAAACACTGCTCTTTGAGGCACCATAGATGATCTTGGAGATAATCACAGAACATGAGGTAAGTCGGAAAGGAAAAGTCCTATAACCTATGATATCACTTATAGGCGTTATCTAATAACTGACACAAATGAACATATTTCCACAGAGAAAGGCAATCACAGACTTATTAAAAAAAAAAAACTATGCTTATCTAAAAGGAAAGGTGGGGGGAATGGATACATGAAGATTAGCGTTACCATATGTATACAAATACATATTATATACATATATCAAAAAGACCGACCATATAGCAAGGAAGGATTACGGAACACTCTGTAATAATTTACACGGGAAGAGGATCTCTACATAAATAGGTATATATGATATGTAGATGAACCAGAGTGTGTACACCTTGGACAAGCAACATTCTAACCATTACCCCAATTGAAAAAATTAAAACAACGAACTAGGAGTAATGAGACATAAACTTATGGGGGGTTTTCCTGGCACATTCCATCCAAATTGAAAACCTAGGCAGACAACTTCCAGAACGGCTCTGCTGCCCTAGTACCCAGATTTGGGAATCGAGAAATGCTGCATCCTTGTGGCCGTTTCCCACAACAGCAGCTTTGAACCCACTGCAAAAGGTCACTAATTATTCACCAATTGCAGGTCTGTAAATGACACCGGCCCTCCAAAAAATACTGAGGTCGAAAATCGACCAAAAAATTCTAGAGTGCAACCTTCCAAAAAGAAAATTTGAAGAGGTATATTACACTCACACTTTCTTTCTTTTTTCTTTTAACAGAAAAGTAAAAGGCGTGGAAAAATGATGAATTGTAGGAATTTTTACAGACATGTAAACCCAAATTACAAAAACCTGTCAGCTCACACCAGTCAGAATGGCCATCAACAAAAATGCTGCAAACTAGAAATGCTGACGTGATTGTGGAGAAATGCGTACCCTCGATTCTAAGGGGGACGTGGTAAGAGCCACTAATGAAAGCACAATTGAGGTGCCTTGAAAAGGTAAACGTTGAGCTACCATACCAGTCAATCAATCATACCCACTGCTGGGTCTATCCCCTGAGAAAAGGAAAATCAAAAATCACAGGCTGGCAATCCTGCACTCCAGCAATATTTACCATAGGCAACACTTGGAAGCAACGAAAATGTCCATCAACAGAGGAATGCACCAAGAAGAAGTGGTCCATGTACACATGGAATATTAGCCATGGAAAACATTGAAGCACTGCTCTTTGAGGCACCATAGATGAGCCTGGAGATAATCACAAAACATGAAGTAGGTCGGAAAGCAAAACACCTATATCCTATATTATCACTTATGGCATTATCTAATAACTGGCACAGATGAACGTATTTCCAAAGAGAAAGACCCTCACAGGCTGAGAAAACAAACTATGCTCATCTGAAAGGAAAGGAGGGGGGAAATTGAGAAATGAAGATTAGTGGTACTATACATATACAAATACATATTTTGTACATGTATCAAAAAGACCGAACATATAGCAAGGGAGGTTGACGGAACACTGTAATATTTTACATGGGAAGAGGATCTGTACATTAATAGACATACATAATGTACAAATGAACCAGATTGTGTACACCTAGGATAAACAATATTCTAAACTTTACCCAGATTAAAAAACTTTTAAAAACCAAGAAGAAGTAATGAGACATAAACTTATGGGGATTTCTCCTGGCAAATTCCATTCTAATTTACAACCTAGGACAATGACTTCCAGAAAGGCTCTGCTGCCCTAGTACCCAGATTGGGGAATGGAGAAATGCTACCTCCTTGTGGCCGTTTCCCACAACAGCAGGTTTGAACCCACTGCGAAAGGTCACTAAATTTTCACCAACTTGCAGTTCTGTAAATGACACCTGCCCTCCAGAAAATTTCTGGGGTCCAAAATCGACCAGAAAATTCAAAAGAGGGCAACCTTCGAAGAAGACAATTTCAAGAGCTACATTGTACTCACGGTTTTTTCTTTTAAGAGAAAAGAGAACGATGTAGGAATATGATGAATTTTAAAAAATTTAATGACAGGCATACCCATATTACAAAAACCTATCAGCTCACAGCAGTCAGAATGGCCATTAGGAAAAATGCTGCAAAAAATAAACGGTGAAGGGAGTGTGGAGAAATGCGTACCCTCGGTTGTAAGGGGGGGCATGTAAAGAGCCACTAATGAAAACACAGTGTAGGTGCTTTGAAAAGGGAAACATTGAGCTACCAGTCAATCAATCACAACCACTGCTTGGCCTATCACCTGAGAAAATGAGAATCAAAAAGTCACAGGCTGGCAAACCTGTACGCCAGCAAGATTTACCATAGCCAGCACTTGGAAGCAATGAAAATGTCCATCAACCGAGGAATGCACCAAGAAGAAGTGGTCCACGTACACAATGGAATATTACTCTAATAATAAATATAAATGAAATTTAAAAACAAACAAAAGCAAGGAGACATCAACATTTGTGGGTTTATCCGGGCACATGGCACTCTAACTTATAACCGAAGAACACCACTGGCCGGTAGGTCTGTTTCCCTAGTACCAGCAAGGGGAACGTAGAAAGGCTGCCGCTCTCTGGCCGTTACCTGCAAAAGCAGGTTTAAAGCCTGAGCTAATGGTCACTTCATATGAACAAGTACTGCAGGGCTGTAAATGAAACCTGCCCTCAAAATGTCTTGAGGGAGATAATGGCCAAAATATTTCAAATGGTGACACATACTTTAAGAAAACACTTTGAAGAAATAAGCTCTAATCACAGCTGGAAAAATAAAAAGGACATGTCTTAAAGATCAATTTCAACGCATTATGAGACACATGCAAATTCAACCACAAAGAGGTATCAGCTCACACCACTCAGAATAACCATCAGCAAAAACTACAAAGAATAAATCCTGAAGGAGCTGGGAAGAAATACATACCCTCCACTTTAAGTGGGACGTAACCTGGAAAGAGCCACTAAGGAGAACAGAATAGAGGTGCCTGTAAAAGGTAAACATTGAGCTACCATATGTTCCAGCAGACCTATTCCTGGACCTATAAACTAAGAAGACAGAATTGGAAGGACACAGGCACGCAAATCTGCATTGCATAGTATTACAGTAGCCAAGATATGGAAGTAACCAAAAAGTCCACCGACAGATGGGTGGACAAAGAAGAACTGCTACCTGTACAGATGGAATATGAGCTAGTGAAAAAAATGAAACGATGCCATTTCCAGCACCACAGATGAGTCTAGAAGTAATCACGCAACTTGGAGTAAGTGAGAAAGCGAAAAACACATATCCTATCGTATCACATATAGGTGTTACCTAAAAAATGATACAAACAAAGATATTTCCACAGAGAAACACTTTCATAGATTCATTAAAAAACTTATGGTTCACCAAATGGACAGGTGTGAGGATTGGATACATTACCATATTGAGGTTAACAGAGAGATACAAACACATGTGAAATATAGAATCACCAAAGACCTACGCAATACCAAGAGAAGACTACTCAACATTGTGTCATAACCTACATGGGAAAAGGATCCGAAGAAGAATAGATATATGTATATGTGTGAAAGAACCACATCTTGCACACCTAGAACAAACAAAACATTGTAATCAAGTTTGCTGTGAGAAAAAATAAAAATTAAGTTAAAAATACCAACAAGAAGTAAGGAGACATAAACTTAAAGGGCTTTTTCCTCGCACATTCCATTCTAATTTACAACCTAGAACACCACTTCCAGTAAGGCTCTGTTGCCCTAGTAACCAGATTTGGTAAAGGAGAAATGCTGCCGCCTTGTGGCCGATTCCCGCAAGAGCAGCTTTTAACCCCCAGCTAATGGTCACTTACCATTCACAAGGACTCAGGGCTGTAAAGGACACCTGCCCTCAAAATTGTGCTGAGGTAGGGAATGGATAAAAAAATTCAAAACAGGCAAAATGTTCACGAAGATAGTATGAAGAGGTAAGTTTTACTCACTCTCTTTTTAAAAAAAGGAAAATGGATAAAAGCTCAGCCTCAGGAAGTATTAGACTCATGCAATCTAATCTACAAAAAGTTTTCAACTCACACCAGTCGACTGACCATTGGCAAAAAGTCTACAAACAATAAATGCTGAAGAGGTTTAAGAGAACTGTGTACCCTCTAGCTGCTGGTGAGATGTAAAAGGGTTAAACGCTAATAATGAGAACAGAAAGAAGCTGCGTTGAAAAGAAAAATTGAGGTACCATTCAATCCAGCAGGCGCACCAAAGGGCCTCTCACCTGAGAAGACCAGAATGAAGAAGACCCGGGCTGCAAAAGCTGCACTGCAGCCTTATTCACAATAGACAAGACAGTGAAGCAACCAAAATGTCCATCAACAGACGAAAGGATAAAGAAGAAGTGGTCCATGTACACAATGAATACTAGCCATGGAAAACAATGAAACACTGCTCTTTGAGGCACCATAGATGATCTTGGAGATAATCACAGAACATGAGGTAAGTCGGAAAGGAAAAGTCCTATAACCTATGATATCACTTATAGGCGTTATCTAATAACTGACACAAATGAACATATTTCCACAGAGAAAGGCAATCACAGACTTATTAAAAAAAAAAAACTATGCTTATCTAAAAGGAAAGGTGGGGGGAATGGATACATGAAGATTAGCGTTACCATATGTATACAAATACATATTATATACATATATCAAAAAGACCGACCATATAGCAAGGAAGGATTACGGAACACTCTGTAATAATTTACACGGGAAGAGGATCTCTACATAAATAGGTATATATGATATGTAGATGAACCAGAGTGTGTACACCTTGGACAAGCAACATTCTAACCATTACCCGAATTGAAAAAATTAAAACAACGAACTAGGAGTAATGAGACATAAACTTATGGGGGGTTTTCCTGGCACATTCCATCCAAATTGAAAACCTAGGCAGACAACTTCCAGAACGGCTCTGCTGCCCTAGTACCCAGATTTGGGAATCGAGAAATGCTGCATCCTTGTGGCCGTTTCCCACAACAGCAGCTTTGAACCCACTGCAAAAGGTCACTAATTATTCACCAATTGCAGGTCTGTAAATGACACCGGCCCTCCAAAAAATACTGAGGTCGAAAATCGACCAAAAAATTCTAGAGTGCAACCTTCCAAAAAGAAAATTTGAAGAGGTATATTACACTCACACTTTCTTTCTTTTTTCTTTTAACAGAAAAGTAAAAGGCGTGGAAAAATGATGAATTGTAGGAATTTTTACAGACATGTAAACCCAAATTACAAAAACCTGTCAGCTCACACCAGTCAGAATGGCCATCAACAAAAATGCTGCAAACTAGAAATGCTGACGTGATTGTGGAGAAATGCGTACCCTCGATTCTAAGGGGGACGTGGTAAGAGCCACTAATGAAAGCACAATTGAGGTGCCTTGAAAAGGTAAACGTTGAGCTACCATACCAGTCAATCAATCATACCCACTGCTGGGTCTATCCCCTGAGAAAAGGAAAATCAAAAATCACAGGCTGGCAATCCTGCACTCCAGCAATATTTACCATAGGCAACACTTGGAAGCAACGAAAATGTCCATCAACAGAGGAATGCACCAAGAAGAAGTGGTCCATGTACACATGGAATATTAGCCATGGAAAACATTGAAGCACTGCTCTTTGAGGCACCATAGATGAGCCTGGAGATAATCACAAAACATGAAGTAGGTCGGAAAGCAAAACACCTATATCCTATATTATCACTTATGGCATTATCTAATAACTGGCACAGATGAACGTATTTCCAAAGAGAAAGACCCTCACAGGCTGAGAAAACAAACTATGCTCATCTGAAAGGAAAGGAGGGGGGAAATTGAGAAATGAAGATTAGTGTTACTATACATATACAAATACATATTTTGTACATGTATCAAAAAGACCGAACATATAGCAAGGGAGGTTGACGGAACACTGTAATATTTTACATGGGAAGAGGATCTGTACATTAATAGACATACATAATGTACAAATGAACCAGATTGTGTACACCTAGGATAAACAATATTCTAAACTTTACCCAGATTAAAAAACTTTTAAAAACCAAGAAGAAGTAATGAGACATAAACTTATGGGGATTTCTCCTGGCAAATTCCATTCTAATTTACAACCTAGGACAATGACTTCCAGAAAGGCTCTGCTGCCCTAGTACCCAGATTGGGGAATGGAGAAATGCTACCTCCTTGTGGCCGTTTCCCACAACAGCAGGTTTGAACCCACTGCGAAAGGTCACTAAATTTTCACCAACTTGCAGTTCTGTAAATGACACCTGCCCTCCAGAAAATTTCTGGGGTCAAAAATCGACCAAAAAATTCAAAAGAGGGCAACCTTCGAAGAAGACAATTTCAAGAGCTACATTGTACTCACGGTTTTTTCTTTTAAGAGAAAAGAGAACGATGTAGGAATATGATGAATTTTAAAAAATTTAATGACAGGCATACCCATATTACAAAAACCTATCAGCTCACAGCAGTCAGAATGGCCATTAGGAAAAATGCTGCAAAAAATAAACGGTGAAGGGAGTGTGGAGAAATGCGTACCCTCGGTTGTAAGGGGGGGCATGTAAAGAGCCACTAATGAAAACACAGTGTAGGTGCTTTGAAAAGGGAAACATTGAGCTACCAGTCAATCAATCACAACCACTGCTTGGCCTATCACCTGAGAAAATGAGAATCAAAAAGTCACAGGCTGGCAAACCTGTACGCCAGCAAGATTTACCATAGCCAGCACTTGGAAGCAATGAAAATGTCCATCAACCGAGGAATGCACCAAGAAGAAGTGGTCCACGTACACAATGGAATATTACTCTAATAATAAATATAAATGAAATTTAAAAACAAACAAAAGCAAGGAGACATCAACATTTGTGGGTTTATCCGGGCACATGGCACTCTAACTTATAACCGAAGAACACCACTGGCCGGTAGGTCTGTTTCCCTAGTACCAGCAAGGGGAACGTAGAAAGGCTGCCGCTCTCTGGCCGTTACCTGCAAAAGCAGGTTTAAAGCCTGAGCTAATGGTCACTTCATATGAACAAGTACTGCAGGGCTGTAAATGAAACCTGCCCTCAAAATGTCTTGAGGGAGATAATGGCCAAAATATTTCAAATGGTGACACATACTTTAAGAAAACACTTTGAAGAAATAAGCTCTAATCACAGCTGGAAAAATAAAAAGGACATGTCTTAAAGATCAATTTCAACGCATTATGAGACACATGCAAATTCAACCACAAAGAGGTATCAGCTCACACCACTCAGAATAACCATCAGCAAAAACTACAAAGAATAAATCCTGAAGGAGCTGGGAAGAAATACATACCCTCCACTTTAAGTGGGACGTAACCTGGAAAGAGCCACTAAGGAGAACAGAATAGAGGTGCCTGTAAAAGGTAAACATTGAGCTACCATATGTTCCAGCAGACCTATTCCTGGACCTATAAACTAAGAAGACAGAATTGGAAGGACACAGGCACGCAAATCTGCATTGCATAGTATTACAGTAGCCAAGATATGGAAGTAACCAAAAAGTCCACCGACAGATGGGTGGACAAAGAAGAACTGCTACCTGTACAGATGGAATATGAGCTAGTGAAAAAAATGAAACGATGCCATTTCCAGCACCACAGATGAGTCTAGAAGTAATCACGCAACTTGGAGTAAGTGAGAAAGCGAAAAACACATATCCTATCGTATCACATATAGGTGTTACCTAAAAAATGATACAAACAAAGATATTTCCACAGAGAAACACTTTCATAGATTCATTAAAAAACTTATGGTTCACCAAATGGACAGGTGTGAGGATTGGATACATTACCATATTGAGGTTAACAGAGAGATACAAACACATGTGAAATATAGAATCACCAAAGACCTACGCAATACCAAGAGAAGACTACTCAACATTGTGTCATAACCTACATGGGAAAAGGATCCGAAGAAGAATAGATATATGTATATGTGTGAAAGAACCACATCTTGCACACCTAGAACAAACAAAACATTGTAATCAAGTTTGCTGTGAGAAAAAATAAAAATTAAGTTAAAAATACCAACAAGAAGTAAGGAGACATAAACTTAAAGGGCTTTTTCCTCGCACATTCCATTCTAATTTACAACCTAGAACACCACTTCCAGTAAGGCTCTGTTGCCCTAGTAACCAGATTTGGTAAAGGAGAAATGCTGCCGCCTTGTGGCCGATTCCCGCAAGAGCAGCTTTTAACCCCCAGCTAATGGTCACTTACCATTCACAAGGACTCAGGGCTGTAAAGGACACCTGCCCTCAAAATTGTGCTGAGGTAGGGAATGGATAAAAAAATTCAAAACAGGCAAAATGTTCACGAAGATAGTATGAAGAGGTAAGTTTTACTCACTCTCTTTTTAAAAAAAGGAAAATGGATAAAAGCTCAGCCTCAGGAAGTATTAGACTCATGCAATCTAATCTACAAAAAGTTTTCAACTCACACCAGTCGACTGACCATTGGCAAAAAGTCTACAAACAATAAATGCTGAAGAGGTTTAAGAGAACTGTGTACCCTCTAGCTGCTGGTGAGATGTAAAAGGGTTAAACGCTAATAATGAGAACAGAAAGAAGCTGCGTTGAAAAGAAAAATTGAGGTACCATTCAATCCAGCAGGCGCACCAAAGGGCCTCTCACCTGAGAAGACCAGAATGAAGAAGACCCGGGCTGCAAAAGCTGCACTGCAGCCTTATTCACAATAGACAAGACAGTGAAGCAACCAAAATGTCCATCAACAGACGAAAGGATAAAGAAGAAGTGGTCCATGTACACAATGAATACTAGCCATGGAAAACAATGAAACACTGCTCTTTGAGGCACCATAGATGATCTTGGAGATAATCACAGAACATGAGGTAAGTCGGAAAGGAAAAGTCCTATAACCTATGATATCACTTATAGGCGTTATCTAATAACTGACACAAATGAACATATTTCCACAGAGAAAGGCAATCACAGACTTATTAAAAAAAAAAAACTATGCTTATCTAAAAGGAAAGGTGGGGGGAATGGATACATGAAGATTAGCGTTACCATATGTATACAAATACATATTATATACATATATCAAAAAGACCGACCATATAGCAAGGAAGGATTACGGAACACTCTGTAATAATTTACACGGGAAGAGGATCTCTACATAAATAGGTATATATGATATGTAGATGAACCAGAGTGTGTACACCTTGGACAAGCAACATTCTAACCATTACCCGAATTGAAAAAATTAAAACAACGAACTAGGAGTAATGAGACATAAACTTATGGGGGGTTTTCCTGGCACATTCCATCCAAATTGAAAACCTAGGCAGACAACTTCCAGAACGGCTCTGCTGCCCTAGTACCCAGATTTGGGAATCGAGAAATGCTGCATCCTTGTGGCCGTTTCCCACAACAGCAGCTTTGAACCCACTGCAAAAGGTCACTAATTATTCACCAATTGCAGGTCTGTAAATGACACCGGCCCTCCAAAAAATACTGAGGTCGAAAATCGACCAAAAAATTCTAGAGTGCAACCTTCCAAAAAGAAAATTTGAAGAGGTATATTACACTCACACTTTCTTTCTTTTTTCTTTTAACAGAAAAGTAAAAGGCGTGGAAAAATGATGAATTGTAGGAATTTTTACAGACATGTAAACCCAAATTACAAAAACCTGTCAGCTCACACCAGTCAGAATGGCCATCAACAAAAATGCTGCAAACTAGAAATGCTGACGTGATTGTGGAGAAATGCGTACCCTCGATTCTAAGGGGGACGTGGTAAGAGCCACTAATGAAAGCACAATTGAGGTGCCTTGAAAAGGTAAACGTTGAGCTACCATACCAGTCAATCAATCATACCCACTGCTGGGTCTATCCCCTGAGAAAAGGAAAATCAAAAATCACAGGCTGGCAATCCTGCACTCCAGCAATATTTACCATAGGCAACACTTGGAAGCAACGAAAATGTCCATCAACAGAGGAATGCACCAAGAAGAAGTGGTCCATGTACACATGGAATATTAGCCATGGAAAACATTGAAGCACTGCTCTTTGAGGCACCATAGATGAGCCTGGAGATAATCACAAAACATGAAGTAGGTCGGAAAGCAAAACACCTATATCCTATATTATCACTTATGGCATTATCTAATAACTGGCACAGATGAACGTATTTCCAAAGAGAAAGACCCTCACAGGCTGAGAAAACAAACTATGCTCATCTGAAAGGAAAGGAGGGGGGAAATTGAGAAATGAAGATTAGTGTTACTATACATATACAAATACATATTTTGTACATGTATCAAAAAGACCGAACATATAGCAAGGGAGGTTGACGGAACACTGTAATATTTTACATGGGAAGAGGATCTGTACATTAATAGACATACATAATGTACAAATGAACCAGATTGTGTACACCTAGGATAAACAATATTCTAAACTTTACCCAGATTAAAAAACTTTTAAAAACCAAGAAGAAGTAATGAGACATAAACTTATGGGGATTTCTCCTGGCAAATTCCATTCTAATTTACAACCTAGGACAATGACTTCCAGAAAGGCTCTGCTGCCCTAGTACCCAGATTGGGGAATGGAGAAATGCTACCTCCTTGTGGCCGTTTCCCACAACAGCAGGTTTGAACCCACTGCGAAAGGTCACTAAATTTTCACCAACTTGCAGTTCTGTAAATGACACCTGCCCTCCAGAAAATTTCTGGGGTCAAAAATCGACCAAAAAATTCAAAAGAGGGCAACCTTCGAAGAAGACAATTTCAAGAGCTACATTGTACTCACGGTTTTTTCTTTTAAGAGAAAAGAGAACGATGTAGGAATATGATGAATTTTAAAAAATTTAATGACAGGCATACCCATATTACAAAAACCTATCAGCTCACAGCAGTCAGAATGGCCATTAGGAAAAATGCTGCAAAAAATAAACGGTGAAGGGAGTGTGGAGAAATGCGTACCCTCGGTTGTAAGGGGGGGCATGTAAAGAGCCACTAATGAAAACACAGTGTAGGTGCTTTGAAAAGGGAAACATTGAGCTACCAGTCAATCAATCACAACCACTGCTTGGCCTATCACCTGAGAAAATGAGAATCAAAAAGTCACAGGCTGGCAAACCTGTACGCCAGCAAGATTTACCATAGCCAGCACTTGGAAGCAATGAAAATGTCCATCAACCGAGGAATGCACCAAGAAGAAGTGGTCCACGTACACAATGGAATATTACTCTAATAATAAATATAAATGAAATTTAAAAACAAACAAAAGCAAGGAGACATCAACATTTGTGGGTTTATCCGGGCACATGGCACTCTAACTTATAACCGAAGAACACCACTGGCCGGTAGGTCTGTTTCCCTAGTACCAGCAAGGGGAACGTAGAAAGGCTGCCGCTCTCTGGCCGTTACCTGCAAAAGCAGGTTTAAAGCCTGAGCTAATGGTCACTTCATATGAACAAGTACTGCAGGGCTGTAAATGAAACCTGCCCTCAAAATGTCTTGAGGGAGATAATGGCCAAAATATTTCAAATGGTGACACATACTTTAAGAAAACACTTTGAAGAAATAAGCTCTAATCACAGCTGGAAAAATAAAAAGGACATGTCTTAAAGATCAATTTCAACGCATTATGAGACACATGCAAATTCAACCACAAAGAGGTATCAGCTCACACCACTCAGAATAACCATCAGCAAAAACTACAAAGAATAAATCCTGAAGGAGCTGGGAAGAAATACATACCCTCCACTTTAAGTGGGACGTAACCTGGAAAGAGCCACTAAGGAGAACAGAATAGAGGTGCCTGTAAAAGGTAAACATTGAGCTACCATATGTTCCAGCAGACCTATTCCTGGACCTATAAACTAAGAAGACAGAATTGGAAGGACACAGGCACGCAAATCTGCATTGCATAGTATTACAGTAGCCAAGATATGGAAGTAACCAAAAAGTCCACCGACAGATGGGTGGACAAAGAAGAACTGCTACCTGTACAGATGGAATATGAGCTAGTGAAAAAAATGAAACGATGCCATTTCCAGCACCACAGATGAGTCTAGAAGTAATCACGCAACTTGGAGTAAGTGAGAAAGCGAAAAACACATATCCTATCGTATCACATATAGGTGTTACCTAAAAAATGATACAAACAAAGATATTTCCACAGAGAAACACTTTCATAGATTCATTAAAAAACTTATGGTTCACCAAATGGACAGGTGTGAGGATTGGATACATTACCATATTGAGGTTAACAGAGAGATACAAACACATGTGAAATATAGAATCACCAAAGACCTACGCAATACCAAGAGAAGACTACTCAACATTGTGTCATAACCTACATGGGAAAAGGATCCGAAGAAGAATAGATATATGTATATGTGTGAAAGAACCACATCTTGCACACCTAGAACAAACAAAACATTGTAATCAAGTTTGCTGTGAGAAAAAATAAAAATTAAGTTAAAAATACCAACAAGAAGTAAGGAGACATAAACTTAAAGGGCTTTTTCCTCGCACATTCCATTCTAATTTACAACCTAGAACACCACTTCCAGTAAGGCTCTGTTGCCCTAGTAACCAGATTTGGTAAAGGAGAAATGCTGCCGCCTTGTGGCCGATTCCCGCAAGAGCAGCTTTTAACCCCCAGCTAATGGTCACTTACCATTCACAAGGACTCAGGGCTGTAAAGGACACCTGCCCTCAAAATTGTGCTGAGGTAGGGAATGGATAAAAAAATTCAAAACAGGCAAAATGTTCACGAAGATAGTATGAAGAGGTAAGTTTTACTCACTCTCTTTTTAAAAAAAGGAAAATGGATAAAAGCTCAGCCTCAGGAAGTATTAGACTCATGCAATCTAATCTACAAAAAGTTTTCAACTCACACCAGTCGACTGACCATTGGCAAAAAGTCTACAAACAATAAATGCTGAAGAGGTTTAAGAGAACTGTGTACCCTCTAGCTGCTGGTGAGATGTAAAAGGGTTAAACGCTAATAATGAGAACAGAAAGAAGCTGCGTTGAAAAGAAAAATTGAGGTACCATTCAATCCAGCAGGCGCACCAAAGGGCCTCTCACCTGAGAAGACCAGAATGAAGAAGACCCGGGCTGCAAAAGCTGCACTGCAGCCTTATTCACAATAGACAAGACAGTGAAGCAACCAAAATGTCCATCAACAGACGAAAGGATAAAGAAGAAGTGGTCCATGTACACAATGAATACTAGCCATGGAAAACAATGAAACACTGCTCTTTGAGGCACCATAGATGATCTTGGAGATAATCACAGAACATGAGGTAAGTCGGAAAGGAAAAGTCCTATAACCTATGATATCACTTATAGGCGTTATCTAATAACTGACACAAATGAACATATTTCCACAGAGAAAGGCAATCACAGACTTATTAAAAAAAAAAAACTATGCTTATCTAAAAGGAAAGGTGGGGGGAATGGATACATGAAGATTAGCGTTACCATATGTATACAAATACATATTATATACATATATCAAAAAGACCGACCATATAGCAAGGAAGGATTACGGAACACTCTGTAATAATTTACACGGGAAGAGGATCTCTACATAAATAGGTATATATGATATGTAGATGAACCAGAGTGTGTACACCTTGGACAAGCAACATTCTAACCATTACCCGAATTGAAAAAATTAAAACAACGAACTAGGAGTAATGAGACATAAACTTATGGGGGTTTTCCTGGCACATTCCATCCAAATTGAAAACCTAGGCAGACAACTTCCAGAACGGCTCTGCTGCCCTAGTACCCAGATTTGGGAATCGAGAAATGCTGCATCCTTGTGGCCGTTTCCCACAACAGCAGCTTTGAACCCACTGCAAAAGGTCACTAATTATTCACCAATTGCAGGTCTGTAAATGACACCGGCCCTCCAAAAAATACTGAGGTCGAAAATCGACCAAAAAATTCTAGAGTGCAACCTTCCAAAAAGAAAATTTGAAGAGGTATATTACACTCACACTTTCTTTCTTTTTTCTTTTAACAGAAAAGTAAAAGGCGTGGAAAAATGATGAATTGTAGGAATTTTTACAGACATGTAAACCCAAATTACAAAAACCTGTCAGCTCACACCAGTCAGAATGGCCATCAACAAAAATGCTGCAAACTAGAAATGCTGACGTGATTGTGGAGAAATGCGTACCCTCGATTCTAAGGGGGACGTGGTAAGAGCCACTAATGAAAGCACAATTGAGGTGCCTTGAAAAGGTAAACGTTGAGCTACCATACCAGTCAATCAATCATACCCACTGCTGGGTCTATCCCCTGAGAAAAGGAAAATCAAAAATCACAGGCTGGCAATCCTGCACTCCAGCAATATTTACCATAGGCAACACTTGGAAGCAACGAAAATGTCCATCAACAGAGGAATGCACCAAGAAGAAGTGGTCCATGTACACATGGAATATTAGCCATGGAAAACATTGAAGCACTGCTCTTTGAGGCACCATAGATGAGCCTGGAGATAATCACAAAACATGAAGTAGGTCGGAAAGCAAAACACCTATATCCTATATTATCACTTATGGCATTATCTAATAACTGGCACAGATGAACGTATTTCCAAAGAGAAAGACCCTCACAGGCTGAGAAAACAAACTATGCTCATCTGAAAGGAAAGGAGGGGGGAAATTGAGAAATGAAGATTAGTGTTACTATACATATACAAATACATATTTTGTACATGTATCAAAAAGACCGAACATATAGCAAGGGAGGTTGACGGAACACTGTAATATTTTACATGGGAAGAGGATCTGTACATTAATAGACATACATAATGTACAAATGAACCAGATTGTGTACACCTAGGATAAACAATATTCTAAACTTTACCCAGATTAAAAAACTTTTAAAAACCAAGAAGAAGTAATGAGACATAAACTTATGGGGATTTCTCCTGGCAAATTCCATTCTAATTTACAACCTAGGACAATGACTTCCAGAAAGGCTCTGCTGCCCTAGTACCCAGATTGGGGAATGGAGAAATGCTACCTCCTTGTGGCCGTTTCCCACAACAGCAGGTTTGAACCCACTGCGAAAGGTCACTAAATTTTCACCAACTTGCAGTTCTGTAAATGACACCTGCCCTCCAGAAAATTTCTGGGGTCAAAAATCGACCAAAAAATTCAAAAGAGGGCAACCTTCGAAGAAGACAATTTCAAGAGCTACATTGTACTCACGGTTTTTTCTTTTAAGAGAAAAGAGAACGATGTAGGAATATGATGAATTTTAAAAAATTTAATGACAGGCATACCCATATTACAAAAACCTATCAGCTCACAGCAGTCAGAATGGCCATTAGGAAAAATGCTGCAAAAAATAAACGGTGAAGGGAGTGTGGAGAAATGCGTACCCTCGGTTGTAAGGGGGGGCATGTAAAGAGCCACTAATGAAAACACAGTGTAGGTGCTTTGAAAAGGGAAACATTGAGCTACCAGTCAATCAATCACAACCACTGCTTGGCCTATCACCTGAGAAAATGAGAATCAAAAAGTCACAGGCTGGCAAACCTGTACGCCAGCAAGATTTACCATAGCCAGCACTTGGAAGCAATGAAAATGTCCATCAACCGAGGAATGCACCAAGAAGAAGTGGTCCACGTACACAATGGAATATTACTCTAATAATAAATATAAATGAAATTTAAAAACAAACAAAAGCAAGGAGACATCAACATTTGTGGGTTTATCCGGGCACATGGCACTCTAACTTATAACCGAAGAACACCACTGGCCGGTAGGTCTGTTTCCCTAGTACCAGGCAAGGGGAACGTAGAAAGGCTGCCGCTCTCTGGCCGTTACCTGCAAAAGCAGGTTTAAAGCCTGAGCTAATGGTCACTTCATATGAACAAGTACTGCAGGGCTGTAAATGAAACCTGCCCTCAAAATGTCTTGAGGGAGATAATGGCCAAAATATTTCAAATGGTGACACATACTTTAAGAAAACACTTTGAAGAAATAAGCTCTAATCACAGCTGGAAAAATAAAAAGGACATGTCTTAAAGATCAATTTCAACGCATTATGAGACACATGCAAATTCAACCACAAAGAGGTATCAGCTCACACCACTCAGAATAACCATCAGCAAAAACTACAAAGAATAAATCCTGAAGGAGCTGGGAAGAAATACATACCCTCCACTTTAAGTGGACGTAACCTGGAAAGAGCCACCTAAGGAGAACAGAATAGAGGTGCCTGTAAAAGGTAAACATTGAGCTACCATATGTTCCAGCAGACCTATTCCTGGACCTATAAACTAAGAAGACAGAATTGGAAGGACACAGGCACGCAAATCTGCATTGCATAGTATTACAGTAGCCAAGATATGGAAGTAACCAAAAAGTCCACCGACAGATGGGTGGACAAAGAAGAACTGCTACCTGTACAGATGGAATATGAGCTAGTGAAAAAAATGAAACGATGCCATTTCCAGCACCACAGATGAGTCTAGAAGTAATCACGCAACTTGGAGTAAGTGAGAAAGCGAAAAACACATATCCTATCGTATCACATATAGGTGTTACCTAAAAAAATGATACAAACAAAGATATTTCCACAGAGAAACACTTTCATAGATTCATTAAAAAACTTATGGTTCACCAAATGGACAGGTGTGAGGATTGGATACATTACCATATTGGAGGTTAACAGAGAGATACAAACACATGTGAAATATAGAATCACCAAAGACCTACGCAATACCAAGAGAAGACTACTCAACATTGTGTCATAACCTACATGGGAAAAGGATCCGAAGAAGAATAGATATATGTATATGTGTGAAAGAACCACATCTTGCACACCTAGAACAAACAAAACATTGTAATCAAGTTTGCTGTGAGAAAAAATAAAAATTAAGTTAAAAATACCAACAAGAAGTAAGGAGACATAAACTTAAAGGGCTTTTTCCTCGCACATTCCATTCTAATTTACAACCTAGAACACCACTTCCAGTAAGGCTCTGTTGCCCTAGTAACCAGATTTGGTAAAGGAGAAATGCTGCCGCCTTGTGGCCGATTCCCGCAAGAGCAGCTTTTAACCCCCAGCTAATGGTCACTTACCATTCACAAGGACTCAGGGCTGTAAAGGACACCTGCCCTCAAAATTGTGCTGAGGTAGGGAATGGATAAAAAAATTCAAAACAGGCAAAATGTTCACGAAGATAGTATGAAGAGGTAAGTTTTACTCACTCTCTTTTAAAAAAAAAGGAAAATGGATAAAAGCTCAGCCTCAGGAAGTATTAGACTCATGCAATCTAATCTACAAAAAGTTTTCAACTCACACCAGTCGACTGACCATTGGCAAAAAGTCTACAAACAATAAATGCTGAAGAGGTTTAAGAGAACTGTGTACCCTCTAGCTGCTGGTGAGATGTAAAAGGGTTAAACGCTAATAATGAGAACAGAAAGAAGCTGCGTTGAAAAGAAAAATGGAGGTACCATTCAATCCAGCAGGCGCACCAAAGGGCCTCTCACCTGAGAAGACCAGAATGAAGAAGACCCGGGGCCTGCAAAAGCTGCACTGCAGCCTTATTCACAATAGACAAGACAGTGAAGCAACCAAAATGTCCATCAACAGACGAAAGGATAAAGAAGAAGTGGTCCATGTACACAATGAATACTAGCCATGGAAAACAATGAAACACTGCTCTTTGAGGCACCATAGATGATCTTGGAGATAATCACAGAACATGAGGTAAGTCGGAAAGGAAAAGTCCTATAACCTATGATATCACTTATAGGCGTTATCTAATAACTGACACAAATGAACATATTTCCACAGAGAAAGGCAATCACAGACTTATTAAAAAAAAAAAACTATGCTTATCTAAAAGGAAAGGTGGGGGGAATGGATACATGAAGATTAGCGTTACCATATGTATACAAATACATATTATATACATATATCAAAAAGACCGACCATATAGCAAGGAAGGATTACGGAACACTCTGTAATAATTTACACGGGAAGAGGATCTCTACATAAATAGGTATATATGATATGTAGATGAACCAGAGTGTGTACACCTTGGACAAGCAACATTCTAACCATTACCCGAATTGAAAAAATTAAAACAACGAACTAGGAGTAATGAGACATAAACTTATGGGGGGTTTTCCTGGCACATTCCATCCAAATTGAAAACCTAGGCAGACAACTTCCAGAACGGCTCTGCTGCCCTAGTACCCAGATTTGGGAATCGAGAAATGCTGCATCCTTGTGGCCGTTTCCCACAACAGCAGCTTTGAACCCACTGCAAAGGTCACTAAATTATTCACCAATTGCAGGTCTGTAAATGACACCGGCCCTCCAAAAAAATACTGAGGTCGAAAATCGACCAAAAAATTCTAGAGTGCAACCTTCCAAAAAGAAAATTTGAAGAGGTATATTACACTCACACTTTCTTTCTTTTTTCTTTTAACAGAAAAGTAAAAGGGCGTGGAAAAATGATGAATTGTAGGAATTTTTACAGACATGTAAACCCAAATTACAAAAACCTGTCAGCTCACACCAGTCAGAATGGCCATCAACAAAATGCTGCAAACTAGAAATGCTGACGTGATTGTGGAGAAATGCGTACCCTCGATTCTAAGGGGGACGTGGTAAGAGCCACTAATGAAAGCACAATTGAGGTGCCTTGAAAAGGTAAACGTTGAGCTACCATACCAGTCAATCAATCATACCCACTGCTGGGTCTATCCCCCTGAGAAAAGGAAAATCAAAAATCACAGGCTGGCAATCCTGCACTCAGCAATATTTACCATAGGCAACACTTGGAAGCAACGAAAATGTCCATCAACAGAGGAATGCACCAAGAAGAAGTGGTCCATGTACACATGGAATATTAGCCATGGAAAACATTGAAGCACTGCTCTTTGAGGCACCATAGATGAGCCTGGAGATAATCACAAAACATGAAGTAGGTCGGAAAGCAAAACACCTATATCCTATATTATCACTTATGGCATTATCTAATAACTGGCACAGATGAACGTATTTCCAAAGAGAAAGACCCTCACAGGCTGAGAAAACAAACTATGCTCATCTGAAAGGAAAGGAGGGGGGAAATTGAGAAATGAAGATTAGTGGTACTATACATATACAAATACATATTTTGTACATGTATCAAAAAGACCGAACATATAGCAAGGGAGGTTGACGGAACAC